>NC_133653.1:56180373-56433370 GCF_009905375.1 Apium graveolens
GACCTTCCCGACCGCACTTAAAGCAGGTTACTGGCTTTCCTTTACACTCCCCAGTGTGCATCCTTCCACATGTGTTACAGGCTGGAAATGGGGGTCGAGACTGGTTGGAATAGGACATTCTTGACTTCTGGCCGCTCTAGCTCACACTCACGCTCATTGGCCGCTTAAACCCAGTGTTCTTTCCCGGTAGGGACACTACCCCTCGATTAAATCTAGTTGGGAAGCTTCTTCCTGCGGAACCTCCACCCATGCTCATACTTTTCCTCTTTATTCCCTTCTTCTCTCTTTCCTTCTGCATCTGTTCACTTCCGGCTTCTACAATCGTTGCCTTTTGCACCAGAGTGGCATAATCCGTAAGCTCAAGGATTGCCACCCTATTCTGAATATACGGTTTCAGTCCCTGCTGAAACCTCCTAGCTTTCTTTTCCTCGGTGCTCACAAACTCCGGCACAAACCTTGATAACTCAGTAAATTTCGCTTCATACTCTGCTACTGATAAGTTATTCTGCTTTAGCTCCAAGAACTTGAGCTCCATCTGGTTTTCCATAAACCTCGGGAAATACTTTCCCAGAAACAACTGACTGAATCTCTCCCAGGTTATAATAGCATCTGTCTCCATGTTTTTCTTGGCCTCCCACCAGTAGTTAGCCTCTCCTTTTAGAAGGTAGGTAGCAAATACAGTCTTCTGTGCCTCATCGATACTCAGAATCTTAAAGGATTTCTCCATTTCCTTTAACCATGCCCTTGCCTCAACCGGGTCGGCTGATCTGTGGAACTCAGGGGGCTTAAGGGACTTAAATGCCCTGAAAGAGTTTGCCACAACATTGTTATTTCCTTGAGGGGGTGGGTTGGGTTGACGTTCCAAGTTCTGCCTTAGGAGTTGCATGAACTGGCCCATGGGATCCATGCCTGGGTTTGGTACTGGTTGCTCAACCTCAGTTTCTCCTTCTTCAGCCTCTATCTCAAATCCCTCAACATCATAGGTTTCCTCTTCCTCTTCATACAGGGAGTCATCCTGTTCCACATAATCCTCATCTTCCTCTTCACTGTGTTCCTGGTTTCTATTGTCCTGATTATGGCTTCCCTGGTCCTCAGATCCAGGGTTCGCCCTAGTTTCAATCTTTCTTGGCGGCATGATTCTGATAAAAAAAATATTATTGGGAAATTCAACGTTAGGTCACAATCATACTCAACATTGTGTCTTGCACAATTCTATAATGGGGAGAATGTATCTCGCAATTTTATTATTTTATGACAGTTCTAATACGAAGTGCAGTAATAATAATGATAAAAACAGTGATCTCATCACTAAGGAACTGAACCGAAAGGAAACAAATATATACATAATGTGAGAAATACATAGTTTGATCTGGTCAAAAGTACAATAGTGCTACAGCCATCTGTCCCAAAAGTGATATACAAGAGTCTATCTGTCTAGTCAGAAAAAGGGATGCTATATA
The DNA here is from genome assembly GCF_009905375.1 of Apium graveolens. Lineage (NCBI taxonomy): Eukaryota > Viridiplantae > Streptophyta > Magnoliopsida > Apiales > Apiaceae > Apium > Apium graveolens. The sequence continues at coordinate 56,181,834 of NC_133653.1, forward strand.
CAAGTCAACTATCCCGGAAAATTGGCTCTTACTAAGGCCTCGGCTAACTAGACAACTAGACTATTCCATCGTCAATCCTGAATCACACACCGGAGCGGGTCAGCTCACATACCCTTTCCATCGCACGACGGAAGATATAGTCGGCCTGCCGCCTGGAGATCCTATCATGCCTGTCCCCCTGGAGTGATCTGAGCCTCGCTCGGGACGTGAGCTCTATCCCCGTAAGCTCCCTCCTCAAGGATCGGGGTATAGATGCCCTAGTCTCATAAGCTCGGGTACGCCTGCCCGCCCTCTCCGCATCCAACTCCCTCCTGGCCTCATCCAGTCGGGCCTCGGCAACAGCCACTGGGGTCCTCAGTACATCCTAAACATAGCCGTGGGCTAATAAAGACTGCCTGTGGGCAGGGTCAAGAGGTGGTGAATCCGGAGCCGCTGGGGGTGCCTCCTCAGTCTGCCTAGGCTCGGAAGTATGGGTCTCTGAGCTGTCATCATAAGGGATCCAAGATAGTGGTGGAGGGGTAGGAGCTCTGACCACCGGAAGTGTGGGTAAAGGGTTACCAGCATACACTACCATAGGTCCGACACGCTCCTCAGCTACTGGGACCTCATCCGGGTCCTCCTCATCTGGAATAGCAATGACCTCTATCTCTGACTCCTCTGAGGGGTCCTCCTCATCTGAAATAGCAATGACCTCCGTCTCTGACTCCTCTGAGGGGTCCTCCTCATCCTCCTCCATCTCAGGCTCCTCCTGATCCTCAACATCTAGCAGTGCCTCATCATGTTCACGCTCGAACATCTCAGGGTCCTCTATCTCAGGCGCCTACACATTAAACGAGCTAAGTTACTATCATGATACTTATAAGGGTTCCCGTAAGGGTTTTAACTGTCAGCACTACTCTAAGTAGTCCAACCATGAACTTGGAAAGAGTTCTTATTATCTTTGTGAGTTTGTTATTATATCGTCGCATCATCTCTGAGGTTTATAACGCTTAGCTCTGATACCATTTCTGTAACACCCCCAGATCCGGGGTCAGGGATCCGGGTCATTACGGTCTTTCTTTCCACAATATCACTTCACTTAATTAATAATAAATAACCTTCTGTTGTGACCCCACACTAACACACACCACAACCCATTATAGTCTCAGAGATGAAATTGAAATAAGTACAAGTCCTTGAATTCACAATTAAAAGTTATTACAACCCAAAATGATTACTTGATAAATTTACAGTTAATTGCCATTATCTGCCACAAGTTATAATTATACATAATTTGATTCTCAAAAGTAGAATGCCTGATCTACCAATAGATCTACCTCTGCAGCTATAGCAGCTACAACATCAACGGGAAGACGCGGGACGCTTCCCACGCGCTTGCGCTGGGTCTGCTGGAGTCTGGCCATCTTTCCTAACTGTTGTTGTGTGATGAAGAAATAAAGCAAGAGTGAGCCTTACAGCTCGCAAGATAATATATAGTGATAACAATAATACAAGTATCTAAATGGATACTTACTAGAATCTTTTATCATGTGTAAGATAATTACTTACTAGATATAAGTAAAAACAAGGGATGAAGTTACCAAATACTTCACTATACTTATATCAATTATAAAGTTACTTGAACTACCACTGTTCAAAGTATAACGAGCTTTCAACAGTTCATCACATAGATGAGACTACAAGACAGATTTGAATAGATTAAATCTTTGAAGTAGTATTGAAGGAAATGAAGTTATGATATACTTCATTAAGTTCCGATATATATATCCACATATACATCTTCCTTATACAGTCCCTGAAAACCTCTGTCATGTAAAGTATGAACAGAGTTTGTAACATCCAATGAATTTTTGGAAGGGAAAAAGAATTGTGGCATAAACCCGATATCTTGCTGATCAGGCAAAGATACCAATAAGTAACCTTTTCTACTAGTAGATGGACGAATTCCCCACTGGTCATCACCCTGGTCGCAATAGGACCTTATGCTGGACTGCCACTCAGCCACTTATGCATTTGATGGACTCCCACTGAGCCACTTACACTATCATGGACGCCCACTGAGCCCATGTTGCTTATGCCGACTCGATAGATGGACTTACTTCCCGAACGTTGGGTAAGTAATCAATTCATTTACCAAAACTGCAATCTTGTTGCGAATATAAAATACACCATAGAGCCGGATCCCTCAGGTTTTGAGCGAGTATTTAAATCCCCTTTTTAAAAGGAAGATCTTAAATATAAAAATGAGTTTTGGGATCCGCTCTAACTTTTAAAAATCATTTTGAAGACTCGAAAACACTTTAAAGAGTGTTTGGAGTAATGCTAATTTAATGAAGTAAATCAGTCCCAATATATTTAGAAAATGTCTGAATATTATTATTTAAATAATATTCCCATAAAGAATAATCTTTATACAAATAATTGAAGTAGAAGTTGTAAGACTTATACTTGAAATGAGTATTAAATAACCAAAGATATACTTATACGAAAGTACTATCTTTATTTGAATAATCGAAAATAAGTTTGATTATCGAAACATTATTCTTTAATAAAATAAAGAATATTATTAAATAACAAGCGGAGTCATAATACCTCGAATGAATATTATAAATAATATTCATTAAATAAAATAACGGAGTCATACATCCTCAAATGAATATTCAATTAATAATCATTAATAATATAACTGAGTCATAAGCCCTCGAATGAATATTCGAAATAATATTCAATAATAAAATAAAGGAGTCATAAGTCCTCGGATGAATTTCGAAATAATATTCAATAATAAAATAAAGTTAAAGTTATCGAATAAACCTTATTCGATTAATAGTTTTGAAAACTATAACCATATATATATAAAAATATATATATTATACTCGGGAACATCGACTCCCGGTTTAGAAATATGTTCACCTTTTGATCCCCTATACTAAGGGTAAACTCAATACCGCTTATCTCTAGCATAGGTATTATGCAACTGTAAGCATTTTAACCAACAGATATATAATCCAAGAATATGAAACAGGCATGCATATATACCATATCACATGCTACAATATATCGCAAGAACTTGCTAATAACAAATATGCATTTATCGCAAGATCATGCATATACACATATACATCACAACAACAGTATAACGGGTAGAAAACTTGCCTGAGCGACTGGGGTGATAAAAGGCTCGGGACGAGTCTGGTAACCTATAAACAAAAAGTAAGTTAGAATTAAACCAAAGTCACTTGTAAATCTACACTTTAACTAACTTAGACTCTAACGCTTGTTTTGCGCTGACTGATTCTCTTAAGTCACTCGAGTACCCTCGGCTCCACCATTTTTAATAATTTAACCATTACGAGTTTTAAGGCGATTCCTTCGCGAGTGTCTTACCAACTGCCTAACACTCTTGCCATAATTGTTTCATACATTAATTAACCCTTTTTGGTCTTTAACCAATGTTTCAAAGTAAGGCGAGGGGAAATGTTTCGTTCGCGAAATGCCGTTACTTAAAACGGTCGTTTCTCCTAAACCGTGCATCGGAATCAAACGAACTACATATCAAAACGAAGATCGTAACATGAACTATCTAAACATGGCAATGGTCATAATCTAGCAAGGAGTTCTCGGGTCCAAATGTTATGAACAAAAGCAGTCTAAAGTAAATCGGACATTACGACGGCTATGTTTACGCGATTTCCCAAATTTAAACCATTCCAAAACCATCACAATTCAACCCCAATCCATTCATACAACCAAAGTCCATCCTTATTACATCATAACATCCCCAATAAGTTCAATATTAACATTTATACTTATGCTTAAGCTTGAATTTAACTATACTTAAGTTCTTTTAACCAAAACAACAAGATTCACCATTCCATTTCACTACCACTCCAACCCAAACTCTAAACCACAAGAATTAAGCTACTATATCACCATAACAATTAAAATCATCTTATTATACAAAGGAATCTAGGGTTTGGAGATGATATACCTTCCTTGAAGTGGTGGGAGTAGCTAGGAAGCCTTAAGAAGCCTTGAGAAGTCTTAGGGATGCTTGGATCTTAAAGGAAAACAAGAAAAAATCAAGTTAAAAACTTTGAAATCACTATTCATTGTCTTCTTCATTGATTTCTTGAAGAATATTGAGAAAGAATTGAAGGCTTAAACTCATAAGATAGCCATAACTATGCATAAGGATGACTAGGGAATTATCTTACCAATTTAGGAAGCCTTGATCTTGAGTTTTGAAATTCCTTTCTCTTGAAAATGGCAAAAGCCGAGAGCAAGCCTTGGTGATGAAGAATAAAATTTTGTTTTGATGAGAAATGATTTGTTTGGCTTGGTGGATGAAATTAGATTTGTTTTATTTTAGGTCAATTACCCATTTACCCTTGATTTTGTGTGGTTAATATTCGACCACATTTCCTTCCTTCCCATGTCATGCTTATGTCATGCTATGATGTCATCTTTCCCTCCTTGTCCTCTTCTCATTGGTTGGGTGACATCATCCTCTCTAATCCCTTTGATTAACTTCCTAATTGTTTGGCTAATGACCGCTGATCTGTTATACGGTTCGCTTAACTTTCGTTTTTGTTTATCGTTTGAGGGATCATACCCGGGATCTTATTACTTAGGTTCCCTTAACCTTTCTCAATATATTATATTCCTTTTATGATCCTCTCTTATAATCCTTTAATTTAAATCCTTTTTATCCTGTTACCTTATACTCAATTTTTTCCGTATCTAGTGGATTTCCGGAAAAAGTCAAAGTGTTCGGAATTGGATTCTGACGATCTTTACATACACTTATATACCATATAGAGTACTAATAAAATCTCAGAATATCCATAACAGAACCCCTACATAGTGTGGCATGAAAAGTTTTCTCATTCAGCTAAAACACTATTCATAAGGGTTACAAAAAGTTGAAAATTTTGGGGGTTATTACATTAAATCATCTAGCTTCACTTTCCGAGAGAGAATACCTTTCATAAACTTTGCATAACTAGGCATCTGCTCAAGAGCCTCAGTGAAAGGTACGTTGATATGAAGTTTCTTGAACACCTCCAGAAACTTCTCAAATTGCTTGTCCAACTTTTTCTTCTGCAGCCGCTTAGGAAAAGGCGATGGAGGTTAAATCTGTTTCTCCCCTGTATTACCCTCAGGAGGAGTGTGCTCAACAGTAGTCTTCCGTGGTTCCACTTCTACATTCTTCTGCTCTACTTCTTTCTCAGCCCCAGCTTCTTCGGTCAACACTTGAGTTTGTTCGGGATTCGCAACCTTTCCAAACCTTAAAGTGATTGACTTTACCTGCTCCTTAGCTTCCTTTCTTCCTGGCACTTCAGTGTCACTGGGCAATGTACCAAGTTGACGATTTAGCAAGGCATTGGCAATTTGTCCGCATTTGATTTTCCGAGGTCTTGATAGAAACAGCTTGACTCTTGCACATAAGCTTCAACTCCTCTAATTCAGATTTCTCATTAGCTTGTTGCAGCTGAAGTTGTTGTCTTGGTGCATATTGCTATTGCTGAAAACCTGGGGGGTTGTACTGCTTAGCTGGATACTGCTGATAAGGCTGTTAAACCGTATTCTGAGCATTGCTCCAGCTGAAATTTGGATGATTGCGGTTGTTCGGATGATAGGTAGCTGGCACAGGTTGCTGCGATCGCTGAAAATTGCTCACGAACTGAGCTAATTCACTAGAAATTAGCACACTGATCTGTCTCATGGGCACCAGCACAAAGCTCACAGACACTAACGATTTGATTAACTCCATAATTAGCCAAATAGTCCACCTTCATCGTCAAAGCCTTAAGTTGGGCAGCTATAGCAGTTGCTGCATCCAACTCCAGAATTCCTGCTACTTTTCCCTGAGTCAGTCTCTGGGAAGGATTCTGGTATTCATTAGCAGCCATCATTTCGATCAATTCATAAGCTTCATTGTAGCTTTTAGCCCACAAGGCTCCTCCTGATGCTGCATCAAGCATGGGTCTAGAAGCAGCACCCAATCCATTGTAGAAACAGTTTATAATCATTCAACCAGGCATGCCATGATGTGGGCACTTTCTTAGTATCTCTTTATATCGATCCCAAGCCTCACACAGAGATTCTCCAGTTTGCTGAGCAAACTGAGTAAGAGCATTCCTGATTGTTGCAGTCTTCGCCATAGGGAAGAATTTAGTGAGAAACTTTTGTGCAAGATCTTCCCATTTAGTGATAGCCCCTGGTGGTAGAGAATGTAACCAGCACTTAGCTTTGTCCCTAAGAGAGAATGGGAAGAGTTGCGGCTTGATAGCATCTTCAGTCACACCATTGAACTTGAAAGTATCGCAGATCTCGATGAAATCCCTGATGTGCATGTTGGGGTCTTCAGTAGGAGAACCCCCAAACTGAACTGAGTTCTATATCATCTAAATCGTGCCTGCTTTGATCTCAAAAGTGTTAGCCGAGAAGGCTGGTCTGATGATGCTTGACTGAATGTCATTGATCTTAGGCTGAGAATAGTCCATCAAAGCCTTAGGATTTTTTTCTTGATCTCTCATCGCTACTACCACTGGTTCTTCAACTTTTTCTTTATCTTCTACCTTCTCTTCTTCTTCAAAGACTTCTCTTCGAACCACTATCGCTTCTTCCTCGGCTTGATCCAGATTTCTTTTACGAGTCTGAGAACGCGTATGCATACACGCTCTCTAGATCACCTGAAATAAGATAAGGAAACAGATAAGGAACAATGTCCGAGTCAATGAACTTTAACGACCACTGATGACAAACACATAAACTAAAAAATAATCAACACTGCAGTCCCCGGCAGCGGCGCCAAAAACTTGTTAGTCGCTAAATATGCGCTAATAATATACGTAAGTATACGAGTTCGCAAGTAGTATAGAATCTTTTCTAGTTCATTCCCACAGAGACTGTCTTTGGTTGACTGATTAATTTATGCACTTATATACCGATGATATGGTTATTATTCAATGCAAAGACGATAACAAATTAGGGTTGTTTATAACTAAAAAGTACGCTAACTACTATAACTACGAGAATAAGATTGAATGAATTAATATATATGACAAACATGGGATTCTAACTTTATTAATTACTTCATTCAATAGCCTTATTGTTCTCAACCTTAACATGCAATGGTGATGATACTAATCAGATAACACAAAACTGATAAACACCAACTTTCGTTGCACGAGTACCATACTACCAGACATTCACAAAAGAGATAGAAGCTGAATAGACACCAATTATATTGAGACCCTATATGTCTATAGAATTTGACAACATAACGGTTTAAGCATAAGTTATCCATCTTGATTACATAGGGAAAGCAAGATTGTTAAAATTACCTACGAATCATGCATAATAATAACACATGAACCTATGCTAGCATGGCAAGTTCTAAATTCTTAAATTCACTTTCGCTTCATTAAGAATTAACACTGTGGCGCCCTCCAAACCCGGGTCAGAAATTTGGGGTCCAGAACACATACACAATATATAAACCTGTATAAGAAATATTATTTGAAATGACCCTACTTTACATAACCACGGATCGCAACAGGTTAAAGTATGAAAACAAGCCACAATTTTAACTGATGTTACAACGTACCAAATCCCAGCTAATTTAACCTACAACTGATAATGAAATTATTCTTAAAATCTTACTATCTCACTACCGTATCAAACTCTTGCTAGCTCGATTCAATATTCGCTTTCAGAGAACACATATACTTATCATTTTAGGAAATAAATTGTCCGTTATATTTTACAGAATATTTATTTATAACTATATAACTATTTACATTCGACTGGTAGTTCTGTTATGTTACAGGGTACGTTCCCGAAAATAGGGCAGCGCTTCCTTTGTTTATCGGACTACCCGTCGAATACAATCGACGTCAACCAACCACAATCAAAACCACCAGTTCAACCCAACAATCAATCAACCGTTACAATCACAATTCCAATCTCGAATAATAATATATAACTACTATTTCACTTCGAACTCATAAATAAAATTTGTACATTGATTATTTATTTATATTAAAATATTAGGACTCAGATAACGATCATCACGGTCCACCTTCGACTCGACGAGACTCATCGTCGATGACGGCAAAATTTATTGGTACCCAATACTATTCGGGTTTCCGAATAAATTTCACCGATTCATTAATTTCCCGCACGAAAATTATTTTATTTCACAAAATCCAGTCAAATAATTTCTTGCAAAAGTAATAATAAAAATTTAGAATTAACTTAACCAAGTAACAAAGAACAATAACAGGATACCGTGCACGCGCCTCACGCGCCACCGAAACTCAGCGGAATACGGTGAGGGTGGCGGCAGGCACCACAACAAACACAATACACACACAGGGACCATATATATACTTATATATATACAGCAAACAGGAAGCCAGGTCGGGTAATCACCGAAAACAAGCTGGAAATCGAGGAATCAAGACGGCAACCGCGGCTAACCGGAGACAAACCGGAAGAAACCAGGCGGAGACGAACTGAACGCCGGAAAACAGGGCGGCGAATTGAAGTAACCGAAGGAACAAGGCGACTGGAAACAATGACACCCAAGGAGAGGGGAAAAAGAGATGTGTCCCAAAATAAAAAAAAAATTGATAACTTATAATTCTTCTGCTGCCACCAACAATTGATACGTGTCCATTTCTTTATAAAATTTGGACACGTGTCCTGATATTTCCTGAAACTGAATTTCTGACCCCTTTTTCCCAATTAAACGAACCCAGGTGTGCGAGGAATTACACCAAAAATTTCCTTAAATACTTTTAAAATTTATTGAAATAATTAAAATCTATTATAATAAAATTTCCATAATTTTTAAAGTATTTTTAAAACGCAACTCGTACCCGCATTTCACAAGTAACGAACCGAGCTACACTTAAACCAAATTCAAAAAATCACGAAAATAATCTTATAATATTATAAATATCCCAAAGTAAATAAAAGCATAATTTTCAAAATTTTAACACAATTTTTGAAATGCCACTTATACCCGCTTTTATCAATAAAACGAAACAACGCGCGGGTAAAATTAATTCCAAACATTACCAAAATAATTATAAAATTCTCGGAATATTCCAAACTTAAATAAATATGAGTTTCAAAATTTTTGAAAAAATCTATAACTAAATATGGATTTTACAAATAAAAGCAATCAGAAAATCATTTAAAGATAAATAATTAATAAAATATTGATTTCTCAATTTTATAAAATCCTAAAAATAATTATTGTAATTATAAAACCATAAAAACAATTTTAGAGACATTCCAAATATTTATGCAAATAAATTTGCACTAAATCCACTTTGGAAAGTGAAAACAATTCAATACGACTCCAGAAATAATCACGCGGACAACCCGGTACACCATAAATCACACATAGATACTAATCAAACAACACATAGTGGTCAAAAACAATACACATATTTTATTTATTTAATAATTTCCATAGTTACATATTTAAAAACTTCAAAAAAAAATACACGAGTCGTTATATCCTTCCCCCTTAAAAAGATTATGTCCTCAGAATCTGGTCTAACTAAACAAGTGAGGATATTTGTCAAGCATATCTGACTCTAGTTCCCAAGTAGACTCTTCTACTCGAGGGTTCAAATGTACTCACTATAGATACACATTTATTTCCAAGGACTCGCCTTTAACGATTAAGAATTTGGATTTATCATTATATGCAGAACAAACTTGGACAAGAGCCCATTGGCTCCTAATCAATCACTTGATTCGAATCAGATACTTATCGCCTGCCACGCAGAACACATTATATGTACACACTGGTGTGACGGCAACATCAATTCAAGAATAACTTTATCTATATTTATCAATACCTCGAATAGTTCACTAAATTTTGGACTCAACTTGTCCTCTCTATTCAGACTTATCCAATCTCTTTCAAGGTGAACCTTTTACTAACACTACTGGTCCTATTTCTACATTCATACTCTCTCTCGATATAATTCCTCCTTCTTTCTTTGTCTACTCCGAGCTGCTTCAATCAATATCACTACGCCCTTGGTGTGCTGAATTAACTTAGGATTTGACAACCTCCTTTTTCTTACTTTACCTCAATAAAGTGGGGACCTACACTTGCGTCCACATAAGGCTTGGTAAAGTGGCATCCTAAAGCTGACATCGATGATAAATGATCATTCCAGTGTTTCCTTAAAACTCAACCTCTCAAAATATCTTATATTTCCTGAATCACTACCTTACTTTGACTCTCCGTTTAAGGATGATAAGCGGTGCTCGTTTTCAACTTAGTTTCCAAACATTTAAACATCTCCTATTTGTTTTTATCCGTTAAGGCTGAAAGGTAATCTCATATATTCACTTATTATCACCTTTAGGTATTTGAACTTCATGTTCCATTCTTTCCAATTCCTTTATCAACTTCTCAGTGGTCTTAATTACATCCAATCCTTTCTTTCTGCACCAGGCATCTGTTACCATACGGCTTCATTTAGGTAGTTGTTAATGGATTAATCGGAATCTTTTATTAACCTCGGTCAAAATTTCATACTTGAAAACTTAACGTAAAGTTACTTTCCTTCTAATCTTTGAAGAAAAACCTTGGGCATTCCCCACAGACTTTCTTATTCTTGAATAGTTGAGGATGTTATCAATAAATACAAGTCGCTTACCCGAGTACTCCTTATACACCATGTTCCTTAATTTCTTATAGTCAACTGATACACTTGTTATTTCACATAATATCACCAGAGCTTGTAATGCTCATAATTCATTTTAATCATAATCTCTAATATGTTCTCAAGTCAGATCTTAAGCTAATTCTCGAGACATAACACACTTCTTGAATTAGGTCTTATAAGTAATCAATTCTTTATAGGGGTCACTTATTCTTATTCGTTGTTTTGTTGAACTCCCGATAATCGGTACACAATCTCATAATTTCATCCCTTTTCTCTAACAACATCACTGGTACACTTTATGATTCACTTCTTGTAAAACCACTCCTTGGTCTGCCTTGTCCACTAAGCCTCCGATACTTCGCCTTAATTCTTTGACATGTCTAACACTTCCTAATCCCTTTTGAAATTTCCTTCTTATACCTGGTTATCACTATTTTTCTTTAAATTTCCGTATATCTTGGCATTTCTTAAATAAATTAAATACTTTATATTTCGAATTCCCTGTAGAATCTCATTTCTTAATTCTTTTACTTGTAGCATCCAAGTGCTGGGAGAAAACCTGGGAATATCGTGATCGTTCTTCTGGGTGCATAATCTTCCTCTTACTAACTGTTAACATCGTGATCCATTATCTTCCCTTGACATCTCTTATCTTTTCTTAACAACTCTGACTGAAAGGTCATACTACACATCCTTGTTTCCTTGGGATTATACATCTAACTTCCAACTCCAACTTCTGAAATTCAATAGGTAATTCTTTCGGTGCTGTGTCTATGTTTATTTTCTCCTTTTTGCTTATCGCTTGCCACTACATTTTCTTTTCCTCATGAATACATACTTTAAACTCTTATGATCCGTATAGATCTTACACCTTTCTCCATACATATCATGTTTCCTAATCTTTCAAAGCCAATATTATTACTACTAGTCCCAATTATGAGTAGGATACTTCTGCTCATAAGGTTTCGGTTGTCTGAATGCATATACAATAACTTTATTATGCTGCATCAACACACATCCTACTCCCTTATGAGAAGCATAACTATAAACTACCAAATCTCCTTGATACTTCCCAAATGATAAAGCAGGTGTTGTAACCATTCTTTTATTTAACTTCGCAAAACTTTCTTCACCCTTCTCCATTTCATATAAACTTCTTGCTTTTTCTGGTTAGCTTCGTCAAAGGTATTGCAACTTTCAAGAAATCTTGCACAAATTTTCGATAATAACCGGCCCATGATAAAACTTCTTACTTTTGCTGGTGCTTTTGGTCTTTCTTCATTCATAGCAACTTTAATTTCTGTTGGATCCCATTTGGTCTTCTTTTTACTGATTATTTATACTAAGAATTATACTTCCTGCCATCATAGCTTTCACCTTGTAAACTTTACATACAATTTCTTTCTTCTCCGACTCCCCAATTATCATTAAATATTTTGCATGGTCCTCCGTTGACTTTAAGTAACACAACTACAGCTTATCCGGATATTCCTTAAAGATTATGTCCATCAAGTTCAAATATTACTAGTATGTTGGTTAATCCAAATGACAGTACTAGAATTTTATAACAATAGTTCCTAGTTCTGAAAATTATCTTGATATGTTCATAGGTTAAATCTTCAATTGATAATACCCAAATCTTAAATCAATCTTAGAAAATACTCTGCTTCTTTCATCTAATCAAACAAATCATTAGTTCGAGGTAACGGGTACTTGCTCTTGATAGTAAACTTGTTGAACTTTCCCTAGTCAACGCATAAGCTCATACTTCCATCTTTCTTTTTTAACAATCAGTACCGGTGCACCTTAGGGGTACATTAGGTCTAATCGCTCCTTTTTCTAACATGTCTTGCATTTTCCTGGCTGCCTACTTCATTTTAATTGGCACTATTATGTGTGGGGCTTTGGACACTGGCTTCATTTCAGGTGCTAAGTCAATCACGGACTTAATTTCTCTATGTGAAGTAAATATTGGTAACTCATCTAGATACATATCTTGAAACTCATTAATTACTGTAAAATCTTCAAATTCTGTTGGCTCCTGACTTTTATTCATAATCACCATAGTGTTCATATCTTGATTACCGTAGCTTTTTAGCTTAAATCATCGTTAACAATTCTTTACCTTCCTTCATCCTCTAAACCTCATCATATTCTCATTTGGCGTCATCAGAACTTTTTTTTTTCATCACGACAATCTATCTGGGCATCATGCTTAAATAGTTAATCTATTCCTTAGAATAATGTCAAATCCTCTTATCTTAAATGATATCAAATCCTTACAAACTTATTACCAGAAATCTCAATTCCACCATTGGTACTCACTTATTTAATAATTACACGTTCGTAACTTGCTAGTCCTTTAGTCATAATCTTATCAATTCAGCAGGGTAATTCATCTTATCAACAAAACCTTGAGAGATAAAGGATCAAGTTGCTCCCACATCTTTCAATACTTTAACGCATAAGGTATCCGCAATAATCATTCACGTAATCACATCCGTATTCTAAATAACATATTTCACAGGAAAATCACAAATTCTCGTTCTCGGAGACATATTCCTTATTGAAGTAGATTCCCTTGACTTTTAGTGCATCCCTGGCTAGGGCTAGTGATTTGAAATCCTCTCCATATGCCCTTGTTTCTTTTTTTTCATGCATGAAAGGTAGATGGAACTTTTCCCGCTTGGTTCATAATACGTTGACTTTTATTTAAAAAACCCTTGCAGAGAACGACTGTACGACGAAACAACTAAAAGGATTCACAATTTTAATAAACTTAGAGTTGAAAAGAAAGAAGAAGTAATGATTTGAATATGAATGAGACAACCACATTGGTACTTAAGATGGCCAGTCTTTCATACCATATGGCATACAGCACATGATTAGGTGGCGTCCCACCCGACTCTTCTTCATTCTGACAAAGCGTCTCACCATAACACTGTTTGTCCCAATCAGAGAGCAAAACTTGAGGGGAACAATTAAATTTGAAAGGAATGCAATATCCTCCTTTTTGATATCATAGCAAAGAGTTTATTAAGAAAAGAAGTTCATACATATTTAGGAATCAAAAAGGAATATACGCGGTAATATTGGAGATAAGAATGATACCATTGGTCACCATCCACATTTCACTTGTATTCATCTTTCGAGCTTGTTCAATCATATCCCAATTGCGTCATATAACAACTTTAGAAGGTACGCTGAAATGCCTTCTCAAATTAAGCATTATGGTATATTCTTACTTGTTAAGTCTTGCATCTTTAATATTGCACCTACACGCATAATACTTTAACAATTCAATCATAATGGCGTTCTTACCAGATAAACTCGAGTTTCCTCTTTTTAATTTAGAATAACCACTAATCATATGCCATAACGATCCTTTTGTTAATATTATTCTTCTTTTAGAAAAGTCTGGAAATCTTCCCAATCTCCTTTGGTCATACTCAGACTTCTGCTAAATCAATGAATTTTTTAAACGCTGATTGTCCTAGTAATTGGATGAATAGTTACTCCGTACGCTGATTCCGTTGTTAATCTTATCAAATAATATTTGCACCTTACTGTTAGGAATAATCAACTTCTTCATAATCGCGGGTCACTTTGTTCTCTGAATTAACAATACTAAGTCTGAAACAAGCATCCTTTCAGGTAATCCGGGTCTTTTAACAAACAAGAAACTCAAGTAGTATCTTAACAATCAAGGTTTAAAACTTATTTTATTCAGAAAGGCTTTTAGAAATTTTTGTAAGGGAAAATCTTTTTCGAAAACTTGTTTAAGAATTTTGAAAATCACAAATCTGGTTGTCCTTACTATATGAGTTGGTTGTTGTCCTTCCTACCTATAACGAGATACCAAATTAAAGAAACAATCACATAAAGGTTCGTTCACTTCAATCTACCTTTTCTCCTTCATCGTGTCCATTTGCCTTCCTTAATCAACGAAAACTTCAATTATCATTGCATGTTCTCTTATTCTTAGCTTCACATCAAGGCTTCCATACTGATATACTCCCGTCATCATCATTACAGTCATTAAGTGGAACAGGTTTATCCAACAACCAACAAGTCTATTTCATAGAACAAAGTTTGCTTATATCACATCACATTACCACTTTATATATCACATTTATCATAGCACCATCATCTAATTCTATGAAAATTCCAGATCTATACTTTTCTCTCTAAATCTTTCAAAACTCCTCTAGTCCATCCCACAAGCTAATTACGAGTGGTCTATTCACTAGTGGCCTCATTTAATCTGGTAGCAGCTATCCTCCGAAACACGTGAATCTTCTTTCTAAACTCCTTCTCACTTTTATTAATATCTCATATACTTACCATTTACTGTAAATCTCGACTCCATCCTTGTAGGTACTATTGCTTCACAGGACAAGTTTTAAACTGAGGGTATAGAACAGGATGTAGGGTAAACTGAAGGGATACACTCACAGCCGAATGTCCAATAAAACAAGAATAAACAGATGGAGGTTCTTAAATAGGTAGTCTCGTATCAAGAGGTGGTAGAATAGCGTAGAATAACTTGAAGAGGTGCAACTGTCATAACAGAAGGTAGTACCATTAATACTGATGGAGGAACAAGGTGTAAATCAAATATGAGAGAAGATAACGATCTTCGAACGGAAAGCTCCAAATGACCAAATGATAAAGGGAAATCAGGATCTGCCATTGCAGTTATTTGGAAATCACGTCACAAGTTAAGAATCCTGAATCGCAATACGAACCGTGTCGGAGACCTACTATACAATCGTACTCATCCTCACGATATCTTATTTTTCTATTTCTTATTCCTAATCCTAACCCTCTACCCAATCCCGACGATCTAGGCTTGTTTCAGTGACTTATAACCTGTAGCTCTGATACCAACCTGTGGCGCCCTCCAAACCCGGGTCAGAAGTTTGGGGTCCACAACACATACACAATATATAAACCTATATAAGAAATATTATTTGAAAAGACCTTGCTTTACATAACCACGGATCGCAACAGGTTAAAGTATGAAAACAAGCCACAATCTTAAATGTTATTACAACGTACCAAATTCCAGCTAATTTAACTTACAACTGATAATGAAATTATTCTTACAATCTTACTATCTCACTACCGTATGAAACTCCTGCTAGCTCGATCCAACTCAAACTAGAATCCTAGCTCGCAATTTGGACTGAGGAACTTCACTATCATCCATATCATTTTTAACTATAAAATATATAAAAAGATTCGCAAGAGTGAGCTAACTAGCTCAGCAAGTCATAATAACAATAACTGAGGTCAATCAATGATCAAACGAGATGATTCAAAAGAATCAAGTTTCTTGTTAAACAATCATTAGAATTGGAAATATTCATTTTAAGTTTTAAAACCAAGGTTAGGCTGCTGATCAGTCACGCACTAACCCCGAGCAAGGCACACAGCTCTGCTCTATAATATGGATCCAAGGCACACATTGGCCTAATTCGACCACAAATATGGTCTGACCACGAATCTGGTCCACATAAAGAAAACCATCCAATTCTAAAGCAGTTTCGTATGATAAACCATATAATTCAATAGAACAGGATCATAATCAATGAAGATAAAACACTTGAATAAAAGCGTACTGCAATTCATGGGTATCAAGGGTATATCAGGGTATGTATGAGAAATGGTTTTCAGCCTGTAAGAGGATCAGGTATTAGACGAATAATAATTTTGCAAGGTTTAGTTCTTTGATGTTATAAAGAATGGTTGGGGTATAAAAGTTTTTGTGTTTTCAAACAATTTTGTACCAGGGTTTGGTGTTTGGTAGTTATATATATGAGGAGTAGTAACATATTTGTGTGGTTTGGTATCTGAAAAATAACAAAGGATGGTTTACAACAAATAAGGCTTACGGCTCAAAGTTCAAATAATGTGATCCGGTTTCAATGTTGTATAATTCAAAGTATTCACAATATAAAACAAAATTATTTTGAATGCTTAACAATATGTCATAAGTGAATGCTTAACAATATGTCACAAGAGAATTTAGAAATATTTACACTGTATCTCGAGAAAGGTTTAGAAGTACTTACCTTACAGGGCTTTACAACTATTACTGATCGACTCTGAGCCGACTTTGCCGCTCAGGCTTTATTGTCCAACCACTAAATCACATTGGATTCGACTTCGACATTCAGGTTTTTTTTCTGTTGAAACTCTACTGAGCTCGTCGACTGACCACTAGGTTATCTTTAGTCTAACGTCCACTTTTGGTTTCCCGACTAGAACCTACAAGGTTGAAATACTATATGTTAGACACCCAGTTATGCTTGACATATCCTCAATACCAATCTTACTCAAACGATAACCATCCTGACTCGTACTCATATATATTACTATAGTACATGCAACATACAGGATTCATATACTCAAATCTCGATTCAATATTCGCTTTCAGAGAACACATATACTTATCGTTTTAGGAAATAAATTGTCCGTTATATTTTACAGAATATTTATTTATAACTATATAACTATTTACATTCGACTGGTAGTTCCGTTATGTTACAGGGTACATTCCCGAAAATCGGGCAGCGTTTTCTTTGTTTATCGGACTACCCGTCGAATACAATCGATGTCGACCAACCACAATCAAAACCACCAGTTCAACCCAACAATCAATCGATCATTACAATCACAATTCCAATCTCCAATAATAATATATAACTACTATTTCACTTCGAACTCATAAATAAAATTTGTACATTGATTATTTATTTATATTAAAATATTAGGACTCAGATAACGATCATCACGGTCCACCATCAACTCGCCGAGGCTTATCGTCGACGGCGGCAAAATTTATTGGTACCTGATACTATTCGGGCTTCCAAATAAATTTCACTGATTAATTAATTTCCTGCACGAAAATTATTTTATTTCACAAAATCCAGTCAAATAATTTCCTGCAAAAGTAATAATAAAAATTCAGAATTAACTGAACCGAGTAACAAACAGCAATAACAGGATACCGTGCACGCGCCTCACGCGCCATCGAAACTCACCGGAAAACGGTGAGGGTGGCAGTAGGCACTACAACAAACACAATACACACACAGGGACCATTTATATACTTATATATATACAGCAAACAGGAAGTCAGGCCGGGTAATCACCGGAAACAAGCTGGAAATCGAGGAATCAAGACGGCAACCGCGGCTAACCGGAGACAAACCGGAAGAAACCAGGCGGAGACGAACTGAACACCGGAAAACAGGGCGGCGAATTGAAGTAACCGAAGGAACAAGGCGACTGGAAACAACGACACCCAAGGAGAGGGGAAACGGAAATGTATCCCAAAATAAAAAAATTGATAACTTATAATTCTTCTGCTGCCACCAACAATTGATACGTGTCCATTTCTTTATAAAATTTGGACACATGTCCAGATATTTCCTGAAACTGAATTTCTGACCCCTTTTTCCCAATTAAATGAACCGAGGTGTGCGAGGAATTACACCAAAAAATTCCTTAAATACTTTTAATATTTATCGAAATAATTAAAAACTATTATAATAAAATTTCCATAATTTTTAAAGCATTTTTAAAACGCAACTCGTACCTGCATTTCACAACTAACGAACCGAGCTACACTTAAAATAAATTCCAAAAATTACCAAAATAATTTTAAAATTCTCAGAATATTCCAAACTTCAATAAATATTAGTTTCATAATTTTTGAAGAATTCTAGAATTAAATATGGATTTTACAAATAAAAGCAATCAGAAAATCATTTAAAGATAAATAATTAATAAAATATTGATTTCTCAATTTTACAAAATCCTAAAAATAATTATTGTAATTATAAAACCATAAAAATAATTTTAGAGATATTCCAAATATTTATGCAAATAAATTTGCACTAAATCCACTTTGGAAAATGAAATCAATTCAATACGACTCTAGAATTAATCACGCGGACAACCCGGTACACCATAAATCACACATAGCTACTAATCAAACAACATATAGCGGTCAAAACCAATACACATATTTTATTTATTTAATAATTTCCATAGTTACATATTTAAATACTTCAAAAAAAAAATACACGAGTCGTTATAAACACACTATCTTATAAGTTCGCGACGCTCATAAGACGAATGCGCACAACCAATATTAGGCTATCATACAATCACCACATGCTAAGGCATCGAAACAATTTAACTAAAGAAATACATAAATAAATCCATTAGAACCCCACGATAACGATTAGCCCATGATCGGACTCATCATCAACGTGGGTTCCGATGAAAGCATGGTATAACAAACGTAGTCTTTATAACGAATAAATAAAACCAAGTACAAAACAAGAGTAAGATTCACAAGTAAGAAAACTAGCATCCAAATACAACTTAAAACAAAGATTCACAAGTAAAAACAAGATCTTCTTCGTCTTCGTTGAAACGTGCTAAGAACGGTCTTCTTACGGCTCTCCTTGCGCTCCGGTATGTCTCTTGCTTGATATCCTGAAAACGTTCTTATTTGAATATATATATATATATAGCAGCCCTAACCAATCTGAAAGTCTCCCAACTTAGAATCGAATTAGAATCAGGATTCATATTTTGCGCACCGGCGCGGCCGCGCGCTGTCACAGCGCGGGCGCGCTATCACAGCGCGGGCGCACTGCCTTTCTGGAATCCTAGCGCGACCGCGCGCTATCACAGCGCGGGCTCGTTGCCTTTCTGGAATCCTGGCGCGGCCGCGCGCTATCACAGCGCGGCCGCGCCGTCCTTCTGGGAAAAACTTAGATTTCATCTTTTTCCTTGCTGCTTCGAGCCGGCTTTCCACAAGCTTTTATTCTAACATCGCCTTGACACCAAATTAGTACCAAATCAATGCTAATTCACCTGATTCACAGATTAATGCCTGAAATGCAAAAAAGCTTATTAGAGCATTATAAAGTGTCATAAATGCCACTCAACAACTACCAAGACTAAGGGGGAGATATAAGCTAGACTGCTAAAATCATTCAGCCAAGCCACAGCTCAAACAAATCAAGATGATGTTGGGACAGAAAGACTATAGTAAGCAACTGAGGGACCCTATTTGGATAAAGAATTTGATGAATTGCTGAGGGCTCTTAGAGTTTCTCTCACCAACAACTTCTTCTCCTACAAAAAGGCTTTAAATAAAAATATCAATTTTCTAAGGGTGATAATGGTGACAAGAGAGAACTTTCAAGAGAGGAGGATTGTTGTAAACATAAATGACTCAGGTGTGGATAGATGTATGTAGGTGTCTCTTAATCATCTCATATCTAGAAGAGCATTTGAGCTGGACATCCTAATCAACAAGGTTAACAAGGTGATTCCAGAGGACACTCTCTTGATAAATGAACTCAAAAAGGCTCAAGTAGCTGCTTTTCCAGAAGCATATCTCCAACCTAGCAGGGAGTGACCTACATTTGTTCATCAATCAAAAGGTACAAACACTTCATGATTGCAAAGAACTGTGTCATGGGGAACTTGAGGCTGATAATGACACTAGAGACTAATTTGAAAATAAAGAAGATCAAGACTGTAGAATATGAAGAAGTGATCAAGATATAGGAGAGATATTTGAGGAATGCTGATAAAATGTTGCCTAGAACTCAAATTAACACTAAAGATGACTTGGATGATGATGAGCAGAAGAAGGATGAACAAAAATCTTCTAGCTCAAATCCAAGTCAGTCTTCTAAAGTAACAGACAGCAAGGTATATGAGAAGAGAAAGGGAAAGGTAGTATGCCAAGGAAATTGAGATGTTTGAACAAAGATCAAATGAGCTCAAGGCAAGGGGGATGAGTAGAATTTTAAAAGATGGACATTTTCTAAATATTCAAGTTGACAGATTTTCAAATTTCAGGGTTGGTTACCTCAATAATTACTCATTGGATGAATGGCTCAAGCTAGTGGAAGCCTTAAGAGGGACATAAATTGTTGTGAATATGTTGTGTACTTGATGATTACCTAAACAAAACATCTAAGTAGATTTTACTTAGTGAAATAATATAGCACTCGACGGATAAAGAATTATAGTCTCGACGGATAACTCATTATAGTCCCGACGGATGATTAACTTATTATCCATCGAGTGAGTAGCTTATGTAATAATAAGTTTGTAGCACAGTGTTGTATGCACCTTTGTATAGAATTCGAAGTAGCATATAAGTCATGTTGACTTTAACTAGATATGCAGAATAGGTTGATTAACTGTACATAAGCAATGTCTTGTAATTCTGTATAAGTGAAATGAAGTCAAGTGCCAAAATAGTTACCAACGGATGCTTAACAAAGCTTCGACGGATGATCAAATGACTATCAACGGATGTTTAACATAGCAGTCGACGGATGATCAATTAAGTCATCGATGGATGATCTGAAAGTCGACTGATGATCATATTAAGATTCAAACATCAGTTGAACAGTGAAAGCTGACACACAGCCGTTGAGTTGGATACAAGTACACTGTGGAAGCCCGTTAACTGGGTAATAGAGGACGAAAAGCAGCAAAGATCAAGACTGTTAGATTTATATTTGTTCAGTTCTTTTAACTTTGTAATCTTGGTAATATATAAACCAAGAGAGTAGCAAATAGAAAAATAACTGAGATAGCTAAGAAACAACAACAGAGAAATCTTTGTAAGCACTATC
Organism: Apium graveolens; assembly: GCF_009905375.1. Taxonomy (NCBI): domain Eukaryota; kingdom Viridiplantae; phylum Streptophyta; class Magnoliopsida; order Apiales; family Apiaceae; genus Apium; species Apium graveolens. The sequence continues at coordinate 56,203,228 of NC_133653.1, forward strand.
TTTAGCATTTCCTGTTTTTTTAGCAGTTCTATTTTGTAAGCAGCTGTGAGCATTTATGCACACAGAGTCCTCTCGATATATTAAATATATCTCTGGTGGAATTGTTTAAATCCACCAGAAAGTTTTTAAAGTCTCTTGTTTTTAATTACTTATGTTTTGATTCATTCAAGTTTATATTCCGCATTGTGCTAATCAAAACAAATATATCCATAATCGAGTTGAACATTTTTATTTCAAGAAAAAGGTTCAAGAATTCCATTCAACCCCCCTTCTGTAATTCTTGCTATATTGTTAAGGGACTAACAATTGGTATCAGAGCAAGCTCTTAATCTACAAAGAGTTTAAAGATCAAAACAATTCAGCAAGATGAACAAGAAAGATGTTGGAGTCAAGATTCCGTTTCTTGATAAAGATAATTACCATCATTGGAAGGTAAAGATGCATCTTCATATACTTTCTCAAGATGAGGCCTATGTGGATTGCATAGAAAGAGACCCTCATGTTCCTATGAGAGCTGCAACAGGAAATGAACCATCTGTTCCAAAGCCAAGGCATGAATGGTCTGATCCTGATATTGAACAAGTCAGGAAAGATAAAAAGGCCATGAACATTCTATTCAATGGTGTTGATGCAGACATGTTTGATAACATCATCAACTGCAAGACTTCCAAGGAAGTTTGGGACACAATACAGATAATATGTGATGGTACAGAGCAAGTAAGAGAAAATAAAATGCAGCTCCTGATTCAGCAATATGAGCATTTTCACAATAAAGAAAGTGAGTCACTCACTGACATTTTTAGTAGATTCCAAAAGCTACTAAATGCTCTTAAATTACATGGAAGAGTCTATCAGACCAAAGACTCCAATCTGAAATTTCTCAGATCTCTTCTAAAGGAATGGAAACTAATGACAGTCTCATTGAGAAACTCACAAGATTATAAGGAGTTTACTTTGGAGAGACTGTATGGCATTCTGAAGACCTATGAGCTTGAGATAGAGCAGGATGAAAGAATGGAAAGAGGAAAGAAGAAAGGAGGATCCATGGCACTAGTGGTTGAACTGGAAAAGGAGAAGGAAGTGAAGATGAAAGCTGTGGAATCAACTTCAAAGGCCTGTGAAAGCAAGGGTAAAGGGCTAGCTGCAGAAAGTGAAGATTCATTGAGCCAAGATGACATGGAGGACATTGATGAGCACCTAGCATTCCTTTCAAGAAGATTTGCCAAGCTCAAGTTCAAGAAGAACTTTGGAGCTGCCAAGCCAAATAGAAACATGGTGGATAAATCAAAATTCAAGTGTTTCAAATATGGCTTGGCAGGGCATTTTGCAAATGAGTGTAGAAAGTCAAATTCCAGTAAGAAAAGATTTGAGTCTGTGGATTATAAGAAAAAATACTTTGATCTACTCAAACAGAAGGAAAGGGTTTTTATTACACAAGAGAATGACTGGGCAGCTGAGGGTTTGGATGAAGATGAGGATGTCAGCTATGTCAATCTAGCCCTTATGGCCAAGTCTGATGAAACAGAGACAAGTTCCTCAAGCAATCAGGTAATCACTACAAACCTTGCACATTTATCTAAAGCTGAGTGTAATGATGCAATAAATGACATGTCTACAGAATTGTATCATTTGCGTGTTACACTTAAGTCCCTCACTAAAGAAAATACTAAAATCAAAGAAAATAACTTGTTTTTGAGTGAGAGAAATAATGTGCTTGAGTCTCAATTTGTTGAGTTTGAGAAACTAAAAATTGAGTGTAGAATTGCCAAGGAGGAATTAACTGAGTCCTTGAAAAAGGAAGAAATTTTAAAGAAGCAGCTCGATCGTGAACAGGAGGTGATTAAAGCATGGAAAACATCCAGAGATGTTCATGCTCAAATCACCAAGGTTCAAGGAATTGAGTCCTTTAGTGATGAAGCCTGGAAAAAGAATAAGGAGAACTAGAACCTATTTTGGTAGATGGATTGCTGACAGATGTAGACTCGACGGATGATGAGAACTATCCGTCGGATAACAAAAAGTGTTATCCGTTGAATGATAAAAATCATCATCCGTCGGCTGTGAGCAAACCCATTAGCAAAGACAAATTAACCAAGCTAAATGAAAAGTATGGGTCTATTTCCAAGAACTTTGTTTCAGGAGAGTCAAGTCAAGCCAAGAAAGGGAAGAAGGCTAATGTTGGTCACATGACTGTCAAACAGTTAAGTGACAGACTTGAGAAGATAGAGGTAAAAACAGAGACTAAAAGGAAAAACAATAGGAATGCTAAAGTAGGGATTAACAAACATAATAACTACACACCTGACAAATATGCTCCTAGAAAAATCTGTATCAAATGTGGTAGTGTAAATCATTTGTCTGTTAATTGCAAATTTGCCATGCCTACTCCCATGTCTGTTCAGCCTCAATTCTCTAACATGTATGCCATGCCTCCCATGCATGTTAATGCTATGCCTACACAGAACATGAATGCACAGTTTGCTAATATGTCATTTGCACCTAATCCATATTATGCTGCATACAATATGCCTCAAATGCCATTTAGCATGCCTTACTGGAATAACATGTTTGCACCAAGCATGCCATTTCCTGTTAGCCATAACATGCATGATAATTCTGTTGCATCTAGTGGTTTCAAAGGCCCAACCCAAATGATTAAGGAAGAATCTGAAATTCCTAAGTCAAATGAGTTAAGACCTAAGAAACAGAAGAAGAAAGCTAACAAGGCAGGACCCAAGGAAACTTGGGTGCCAAAATCAACTTGATTTGATTTTGATGTGTGCAGGGAAACAGAAGGAATCTTTGGTACTTGGATAGTGGTTGTTCAAGACACATGACTGGTGATTCTACCCTGCTCACAGAGTTTGAAGAGAGAGCTGGCCCAAGTATCACTTTTGGAGATGACAGCAAAGGTTATACTGTGGGATATGGCTTGATTTCAAAGGACAATGTCATCATTGAAGAGGTTGCCTTAGTGGATGGTCTCAAACACAATCTGTTGAGTATCAGCCAGCTTTGTGATAAAGGCAACTCAGTAACCTTCAACAAAGAAACCTGTGTTGTGATTAATAATCAAAACAACAAAGTGGTTCTCACTGGTGTGAGAAGAGGAATGTGTATCTAGCTGACTTCAACTCAACTAAAGCAGAATCTGTAACTTGTCTTCTCAGTAAAGCAAGTCAAGATGAAAGTTGGCTATGGCACAAGAAGCTATCCCATTTTAACTTCAAGACCATGAATGAGCTGGTAAAGAAAGAGCTAGTTAGAGGCATTCCTATGGTGGAGTTTACAAAGGATGGACTGTGTGATGCCTGCCAAAAAGGGAAGCAGATTAAAGCATCATTCAGGAAGAAACTTTATTCAGCAATTGAAGAGCATCTACAACTGCTTCACATGGATTTGTTTGGACCAGTCAATATATTGTCAATCTCAAAGAAAAGATTTTGCCTAGTAATTGTAGATGATTTCTCAAAGTTCTCTTGGACCTATTTTCTAAAGTCCAAGGATGAAGCTAGTGAAATCATCATCAATCACATAAGGCAAGTTAACAATCATCCTGATTTCAAAGTTAGAAGAATCAGGAGTGATAATGGAACTGAGTTCAAGAACTATGTCATGAGAGCATTTTGTGAGGAAAATGGAATCTTGCATGAGTTTTCAGCAGCAAGGACTCCACAACAGAATGGAGTAGTGGAAAGAAAGAATAGATCTCTTATTGAAGCTGCAAGGACAATGCTTGAAGAATCAAAACTACCAACATACTTCTGGGCTGAAGTTGTAAACACTGCATGCTACACTAAGAACATCTCTCTGATTAATCAAGCAAGATACATGACACCTTATCAATTGTTCAAGAACAAGAAGCCAACTCTGAACTTTCTTCATATCTTTGGCTGTAAATGTTATATTCTGAGAAATCAAACTGATCAAAATGGGAAGTTTGATGCTAAAGCAGATGAAGGAATTTTTGTTGGATATGATGTTGGTAAAGCATATAGAATCTACAATCTAAGAACCAATATTGTTGTTAAATCTATACATGTTGTGTTTGATGATAAAAAAATTGAAGGACTAAAAGATGGAGATTACCATGAGAGCCTCAAATTCGACAATGTTGAGATGGTCAGTGATGAAAGTGATGATGAGAGTGATCAAGAAACAGTGTCTAAGGATAATGCAGACAAATCTACTACAAATGAAGCACAAAACTCAACATCCGTAGAGTTACATAATGCTTCATCCGTCGGAAGGCAATCTGTATTATCCGTCGGAAGACAACCTGCCTCATCCGTCGGTACTCAAAATTCACCATCCGTCGGGTTATCAAAAGGAGCAGGAAGTCAAGGCAGATCACCCATAGAAAGCACCCCAATCTCAAATCAAAGATCCACAAACTCAGGGGGAGTTTCTAGCAATCAAAACTCAATCACACATCAAGATAACATTGAGGTTTCTTCATCTAGGGCTAATCTACCTCAACCAAGAAAATGGACAAAAGATCACCCCTTTGAACTAATTATTGGTGATGTTTCTTCCAGAGTTCAAACCAGGAGAGCAACTCAAGAAGAATGTCTATACAGCAGCTTCCTGTCTAAGGAAGAACCAAAGAAGGTAGAAGAAGCCTTGTTAGATCCTGATTGGATTTTAGCTATGCAAGAGGAGCTAAACCAATTTGAAAGGAATAAAGTATGGAAGCTGGTACCCAAGCCTACAGGAAAGAATCCAATAGACACCAAATGGGTATTCAGAAACAAGATGGATGAAAATGGCATAGTAGTAAGGAACAAAGCAAGATTGGTTGCTAAAGGCTATTGTCAGCAAGAAGGAATAGATTTTGATGAAACATTTGCTCCTGTTGCAAGACTTGAAGCCATCAGAATCTTCTTAGCCTATGCAGCCCATGCCAATTTCAAGGTCTATCAAATGGATGTCAAAAGTGCCTTTCTGAATGGAGATTTGGAGGAAGAAGTGTATGTAAGTCAACCTCCTGGCTTTGAAGATCCAAATTTCCCAGAGTATGTCTATTATCTACTGAAAGCACTTTATGGACTGAAACAAGCACCTAGAGCCTGGTATGACACTTTATCAAAGTTCCTTTTGGAAAATCACTTCACAAGAGGTACTGTAGATAAAACTTTATTTTTTAGGAATGTGAATGGCTCTAGCATACTTGTTCAAATTTATGTAGATGATATTATTTTTGGCTCTACAGATGAAAAACTTTGTAAAAAGTTTTCCAAACTGATGCAAAGCAAGTATGAAATGAGTATGATGGGAGAACTAACTTACTTTCTTGGTTTACAAGTTAAGCAAGTTAGTGATGGAATATTCATTAGTCAAACTAAATATATTTTTGATCTTTTAAAGAAGTTTGATCTAATGGATTGCACATCTGCAAAAACTCCCATGGCCACTGCAACTAAGCTTGAACTAAACACTACTGAAAAGTCTGTGGATATTTCAAGTTATAGAGGCATGGTTGGCTCACTTCTGTACTTAACAGCTAGTAGGCCAGATATAATGTTTTCTACATGTTTGTGTGCTAGATTTCAGGCTGATCCTAGAGAGTCTCATTTGATAGCTATTAAGAGAATCTTCAGATATCTCAAAGGAACATCAAACCTTGGCATTTGGTATCCTAGAGATTTTGGCTTTGATCTAACTGGTTATTCAGATGCAGATTATGCAGGTTGCAGAATTGATAGAAAAAGCACAACAGGAACCTGTTAATTTTTAGGAGACAAGCTTGTGTCCTGGTTCAGTAAAAAGCAAAATTCAGTTTCTACTTCTACAACTGAAGCTGAATATATTACTGCTGGCAGTTGCTGTGCACAGATTTTATGGATGAAAAATCAATTGCTAGACTATGGTTTGCAAGTTGAAAGGATTCCTATTTTCTGTGACAACACAAGTGCAATTGCCATCACTGAAAATCCAGTGCAACATTCAAGGACAAAGCATATAGACATCAAGTACCATTTCATAAGGGAACATGTAATGAATGGTACTGTAGAGTTACATTTTGTTCCAAGTGAGAAGCAACTTGCAGATATTTTTACCAAACCACTGGATGAATCCACATTTTCTAGGTTGGTAAGTGAGTTAGGTATGCTTAATTACTCTTGAATTTATCTGAATTATTTTGCAAGTTAAAAAGTAGCCAGAAATTTAACTGATTTTTAGTCTTGGATGAAAATTTTGGCTAAGTCAAAATTTGCATCTCGACGGATGACCATTATCCATCGAGTTGAGTCATCCGTCGATATACAAATTGTAAATAAAAATCAATTACTTTTCTGGAGTATTTTAAAGCTCGACGGATATCTACTTATCCTCATCCGTCGAAGTGTCTAAATCTTAACCGTTAATTCCCTGAACATTATCCATCGAGTATACTTACAGTTTGTAAGCATTACACGACGGATAATGGGTAGAATTTTTACAGTTTATTTTAAAATGGCTATTTTAGACAATTTCTATTGGGTAATTTACTTCTCTTTATTATTTTTATCAGTTGATTTTGAGTAAAGTATAAAAGCTTATTTCATTCTAATCATTTTCTTTTATCATTCTCAAATTCAACTGTGTTATTTCATTCTCTCTCAAGCAAAAATCCTCTTTCTCTTCAAGCTTTTCTTCAATGGCACCCGTAGTTAAGATCATGTCACAGACTGGGTTCATCTATGAGAAGAACAACTTCACTGCCTTGGTCAATAAGGGGATTCAGCAATCTGAAGACTATCATAAGATGATGAACTTTGTGAACAACTGCAAGTTAAGTTTTGCCATGCTGGAATCACCCACAATTTATTATGAAGTTGTTGAGGAGATGTGGACAACAGCAATCTATAACTCTACTGACAAAACCATCACTCTAACCATCAAAGGTAATGATTTCTGTATCAATAGTGATGTCATAAAAGCATGTTTCAAGTTTCCTGATGATAATGTAACTACACCACACACTGACACTGATATTGTCAATATGCTCAATTCGATTCATTATGCACTTCCTACTGCAAAACTAAGTGAAATTAGAAGACTAGGTCTTAGGAAGGAATGGAGTTACTTGTGTGATGTAGTAACTAAAGTCTTTTCTGGAAAAATCAGTAATTTTGATTCTGTGAACATTTCCATGCTTAACATGCTATACATGCTAGTTAGAGACAAATATTACAATTTCAGTGACCTTGTTGTGTATGAGTTAGGTTTTAAACTAGGTGACTTAGCCAAAAGAGGAAAGAATATTTACTATGCTAGATTTTTTATGCTTTTGGCTAACCATCTTTGTCAAGAGATTGAACTTGAGAACCCAAACAACAAATTAGCTTGTTGGGTTCAAGAGAGAAGAATCATTGCAGACTTGAACAGAGCCAACCATCACAAGGATGTGCCAATGTTCTATTTTCCTATAATGCTGACACATCAGGTATGTGAGGTAAGTTCATCCAGACCCTCAACTATTCCAATATCTTCTATTTCTTTGACTTCAGGCATAGCTATGGCAACTGTGACAATGACCAAACAGTTGCCTACCAAAGCTGCCAAAATAACTGCAATTTCTAAATTCAAATCAAAGAAAACCCCCTCTGGTATCTCTCGAAAGGTACCAGTTCAAAAATTTACCAAAGCCAAAGAGGGGAGTGTGAAGGAGGGTAAGATAGGTGAGGGAAGGGGTGAACATCAAAGAAACCCTAAGGATAAGGTTGGAGAGTTGAGTGAATCCCAGCCTAGCCACACTGCAGTTTCCCAACAAACTGTAGTGCTTAAAAAGGACAAAAGCTCACTTCTAGCTGCATCCTCCCAAAAGGATGTGGCTATTGAACAAAGCTCTCATCCAAGAGCACAGGCCAAGAGGGTTAGGGACACAAGCTCACACCAAACTTACACTAGAAAGAAGAAATCCAAAACAACTGGGGATGCACAGGACACACACTTAGTGCAAACTGGTGCTAAAGACACAGTCCCTGCACCTTCTCAAATTCAGATTGATGTGGCTCCAATAAATGTGGAGTCACAGCCAAAATCTCTCATAATAGAAGCCACAGAAACACAATACTCACCAACTAACTCACTGGAAGTGGACATGATAAACACTTCAATTCCTGATTCCCCTTCTTTAACTCTGTTGCGGAAGCCAAAATCTAGTGCAAGTGAGCATCATCTTTTAGATGATTTATTGGCTCACTTGCCAATTCTTTCTGATTCTATTGTGACATCTGTGCCTCAAATAACTTCAATCAACACAGAGTCAACAATAGTTTCTCTTCCCACCTCATTCATTTCTACTCTCTCGATGGATATTGCTCATCCGTCGAGTAGTGATTGTATCCCGACGGATAAGCTTAACAGCAGTTATCCGTCGGATAGCTTTACCACTCACCCGACGGATATCACTTATCCGTCGAGTGTCTCTGCACAACTTCAAACTTCAATAATTTCAAGTGCAGAAGATTTGGCGGTAATACAATCACTCTTAGGACTGAGAGAGGAGAGTGCATTGAGTGAGAGGCTGGGTTGCTCCCAGGCAAAAGGAGAGGAAAAGAGTGAATCTCAGCAATCCATTCATTCAGGATTGGCAAAAGTGAGTGAGAGGAGTCCCACCTTAGTAGGTGAAGGTGAGGGTGTGAGGATGGGGAGCCAGGGTGAGACCCTGATGCAACAAAAAAGAGAATATGAGAGAAAGACAGGTACTGGAGAAATAAGGATGGAACCAGCCATTGCTAGTGAGTCAATGATTGTGGATGATGCTGACAAGGAAAGACAATTTCAGCAACATTACAAAGCTGTAATTGATAACATTTCCTTGGATGCTGACACTTTTACTCACCCTGTTTTAGCCTATCAACTGTTGGCTGCTCAGGGCAATGTGGAGGCAGAGCAGACTTTGAATGTAGTGCACACCACAGAATCTCTTCAAAGAGATAAAGCTACTGTGAACAAAATGCCTTCTCAAGCTGGAGAGCCATCTGAAGAATTTGGAGTAAATTCTGATGATGATGACTCTGGTTCTTTGGATGGAAGCATGAACTTAGGGGGAGCTGAAGGCCCAAGTTCTGCTTTCAGTTTACCTAAATGGGCATGGGCAAAGGAATTTTCACCAGGGCAATTTGAGGTGTCCTTGGTAAAACAAGTAATAGCTATTCAGCAGGCCCTTCAGGAAGCTTCAGATGCTGGTACCAAGGTTGTTCTTCAAGCTCACCTAGACTCCTTACATTTAATGAAGATCCAACACTCAAGACAGAATCTCAGTGTGGATGAATTGAAAAAGGATATAGCTGACTTAAAGACATATAACTCTGAGAAGCTGGATTCAATAATGCCATATGGTACCATGCATGATCTATTACTAAGATTAAGGAGAGAATCAGATTCTGACAAGAAGATAGCCAAGCTGGAGAACAGAGTTCAGGTTATTGAGAATTCAGTGGCTCTACTTCTTCAAAATCAACAGACTCAGACAAATCTTCTTATGCAACTGGCTAAAGCACAAGGCCTAACTCCTCCACTTGATGATAACAAAAAGGGGGAGAGAGAATCAAGTAAGGGGGAGAAAGGACCAACTGAGGGGGAGAAACTTCTAGTTCAAATCAGCAAAGTAATTGTACCTTCAATTACTATCTCCAAGCCACCAGTTGCAGATGGTATAGATCTTATAAATGCAGCAACAGCAAATTTGAAAGATGCTGATAAAGGAGATTTGACTCTGATCAACTGGAAAAAGATTGATGAGGAAATACAGAAAAAGTTTCAATTAGTCAAGGAACCAGATCAGTCAGCCATCCATCACTCTCATGTCAAGCCAATCAATGTGAATGAGATGAGCATAAACTATCTGGAGAAAGGACAATCTTCCTGCATCAAGACTACAAAGGCTGAGATAATTCTTAAACCAAGGGTAAACTATCCAAAGTTATCTTTGAAGAACCCTATGGATTCTGTGTATGAGACACCCAAGCCTGATGAAAAGAAGCTTCTGTCAAGATCTATTCTCCTCTACAAAGATCCAGCTGATTCAGCCTCAAGATAGAGAATTACAAAGATATTCAGAAATGGGAAGGAAATTTGTGTGGTAGCTGGACATCCATAATTTGCTCATGCAAAGGAAGAAGAAAAATCCAGATTGAAGCAGGAAAAGAGGCAAGCTGCTCTAGATGCAAAGATGTCTAAACAAAAGAAAGAACAGTTTGCTATCTTGGCCAAGCTACAGGCTGTGAATTCTTCTCAACAAATTTCCTCTCAACCATCTCAAGCTACTGAATCAGAGAAGAAGATTGAAAAACAGAAGAAATCTCCAAGAAAGAAAGAACTGGCTAAAAGAACAAAAAGAAAGTTGGATGTTGTTGACAAGGAATTGGAAGATCAATTTCCAAAGGAATCCACTCAAGATGAAACTCAAGCATCAAAGCCCTCTGTGGTGTTTGAAGACATAAGGGTGGTGGACCCCTACAGGAACATACATGGAGAGCCTATTGTGCCAAAGGATGAGCCAATAGAGTGGGATAAATTACCAATTCCTGACTTCAACTTGCCAATTCTTACTAAGCCAAGAAGGACAAATTCAAGGGCAGTGAAGAAAGTGAAGCTGTCACCTCTCAAATCCAAGTCAGTAGTCAAAACTCAACCCAAGGTCAACAAGGGAGACTACTTGTACTTGTGTGACATCAAAGAATTCTCAGATCTAAACCTTTATCTGGAGGAGCTGGATGAGGTGAGGGCAATTGATGCATACAGAAACCTACCTGAAAGGTTGGTGTTCAAGTACAAAGGGGGAAGGGAGATTCAGTGGCCTCTTCACAGGATACTTCAAGAAAGCCAAGCTGTGTTGATCAAAGTCTATTCATCCTTCAAGAAAAACTTTGGGTTCAATGTAACTGCAAAAAGATTAGTATTGAAGAAGATTGAAGAGCTAAGGAGTGTTAGAGCCAAAGATGCACTACCCAAAACTCTTATCATCCCATACACAGGGAGAAGAGTGCATCTAAGGCCCTACTGGCTGATGGAATTCATGGATGACAAGGGTGTGAGAAGATTCTTCAGATTAGAAGACCAATTGAGTATCTCTAGCAATGAGACTCTCTTGGAAATGCAAGAAATGTTAGATCTCTCAGAATCTGATGAATTAGAATTCCACAGACAGCTCCAGAATCAAATTGAAGAAAACAACAGAAAGCTTGGAAGAAGATCCAGACCTTCAAGAAACTAGAAAAATCTGCTCAGACTAGAGGAGCATCTTGAACTGACTGTGAGCCAAACCTTGTACATTTTTGTTTAAATTGAAGCACTTTCAGTTTTATCTACTTATCTTTAAAGATATATGTTAAGGATGTTTTGTTATCATCAAGTATCTCTTAATTTATGGCTACAATTCCAGTAGACATAAATTGGGGGAGATTGTTGTGAATATGTTGTGTACTTGATGATTACCTAAACAAAACATCTAAGTAGATTTTACTTAGTGAAATAATGTAGCACTCGACGGATAAAGAATTATAGTCCTGACGGATAACTCATTATAGTCCCGACGGATGATTAACTTATTATCCATCGAGTGAGTAGCTTATGTAATAATAAGTTTGTAGCACAGTGTTGTATGCACCTTTGTATAGAATCTGAAGTAGCATATAAGTCATGTTGACTTTAACTAGATATGCAGAATAGGTTGATTAACTGTACATAAGCAATGTCTTGTAATTCTGTATAAGTGAAATGAAGTCAAGTGCCAAAATAGCTACCAACGGATGCTTAACAAAGCTTCGACGGATGATCAAATGACTATCAACGGATGTTTAACATAGCAGTCGACGGATGATCAATTAAGTCATCGACGGATGATCTGAAAGTCGACTGATGATCATATCAAGATTCAAACATCAGTTGAACAGTGAAAGCTGATACACAGCCGTTGAGTTGGATACAAGTACACTGTGGAAGCCCATTAACTGGGTAATAGAGGATGAAAAGCAGCAAAGATCAAGACTGTTAGATTTTATATTTGTTCAGTTCTTTTGACTTTGTAATCTTGGTAATATATAAACCAAGAGAGTAGCAAATAGAAAATTAACTGAGATAGCTAAGAAACAACAACAGGGAAATCTTTGTAAGCACTATCTTTAGCATTTCCTATTTTTTTAGCAGTTCTATTTTGTAAGCAGCTGTGAGCATTTCTGCACACAGAGTCCTCTCGATATATTAAATATATTTCTGGTGGAATTGTTTAAATCCACCAGAAAGTTTTTAAAGCCTCTTGTTTTTAATTACTTATATTTTGATTCATTCAAGTTTACATTCCGCATTGTGCTAATCAAAACAAATATATCCATAATCGAGTTGAACATTTTTATTTCAAGAAAAAGGTACAAGAATTTCATTCAACCCCCCTTCTGTAATTCTTGCTATATTGTTAAGGGACTAACATAAATAATTAAAGAACTTCAAGTGCTAGTAAATCTCAAGGACCTCATTAGGAAAGAACCAGGCTATGAAAAATTTACCTAATGTCTATAATGTTTGAACTGATGTAATTACTCAATGTATAAAAGTTTATAGTTGTCAATCTGTCAATTTGTATGTATATGATTTTAGCTTGAGGTTAGTCTTGTTATCAGGTATGAATTTGTGATAAGCAATCTTCTCACAAATTGGGGGAGATTGTTGTGCAAAACATGCCTGTATAATAACAAGACTAAGTCACATTGACAACCCTAAGATTAAGTTGTATGATAATCTAAATTTGTATTCTGTATTGTATTTTTTGAGTTTATAAAAATGGTTAGAAGATTAGACTGGAGAATTTTTCTGTGAACAGATTCAAGCTAAGAAATAAACTCTGGAAGAAGATCAAGCCATGATCATGCCTCAGAGAAAAGTGTAAAAGCTTGGAGTTGAATAAAGTTGTTCTATGAAAAATCTTCTAAGTCAAGATATCGACAAGTCACAAATCAAGTTATATCGAGAAGTCATTCGAGAAGTCCATAATAACTTGTAAAGAAGTCCAAAATGGCTTACAGAGAAGTCTCAGAGATATCGACAAGTCAAATGAATATGTAGAGAACTGGAGATATCGACAAGCCATTTCTGCATGTAGAGAACTCAGAGATATCGACAAGTCAAATGAAGATGTGAAGAATTGGAGATATCGAAAAGTCAACTTCTCATATAGAGATCTCAGAGATATCGATAAGTCAAAATGTGTATATAGAGATCTCAGACATATCGACAAGTCATTTCACTTGCAAGGATCTAGAGACCTCGACAAGTCAAGTATACCTATAGAGAACTCAGAGATCTCGATAAGTCATTATACTTATCGAGATGTCACTTCTCTATAGAACAAACTGGAGATCTCGACATACTTCTTAAATTCAGAATGCAGACAAGTTCAAGATTATCAGTCAACAAACGATCTATTCACTAGATTGAAAAGTCTACAAAGTAGCTGGAAGAATACAAGATCAAGGGCCAAGATTAACTAGACAAAGGGTGGTCACAGTCCTGCAAGATTCTGCACAGATTTGCTAAGCTAGAAATGTAGATAGAAAAAAGTTGCTTTAGAAAGTAGTTTAGTACATTTTAGTGCAAGTCTTGTAAACCCGTGCTGCTAGTCTATAAAGCATGCACGGGTCCTTAGTTCACAAGTAACTAACAGATGTAGATTTTCTTGTATTCTTTCAAGAAAGAAGCTGAGGTCTTATTTTCTTAAGAACACAGAAGTTGTAGCAAGACAAACTTAATTAATACTAATTAAGTGAGTTTTGAAAATATTGTGTTTGTTGATTAATTCTGTAAACATAATATCCCTACAATATCTTAACTACTTTGTTCACCTACAATCCAAACAATTTTAAAAAGGTTAAAAATCCAAGAAATACATTCACCCCGTGTGTTACATTCAATATCTAACACTTCTCGTTGTCAATAGTTGTCATAAGCGACTCCAATGTAGGTAGAGCCCTATAGGGGGGATAGGCTCCGTCGTCCGTCTTCCTTCTCGGTGGTGATCCAACTCATTTTCTTAAAAATTCGATAAAATACTCATGGCGATTTTATGGTATAACAATATTCTCCCGAGTCTGGTTGGATAGCTTAAGTGATTAACAGTTTATCATTTATCGTCCTACGTCCTGGCTTCGATCCTCATTTATCCCAAAAATTTACGAGAACAGATATTTATTTGTAAGATTATAAGTGATATTTGTCAAAAAAAAATTATTATTATTCCTGCAAAAGCATAAAATCAACGGGAGAATGTTCCTAGTACAAGTCAAAACTCAAAACGAGTACAAGTCAAAACTCAAAAGTCTTTAAAATTTGGCATATAGTAGAGAGGAACGGACAGGTTGCCTAGTGGTCCTGACCCCTTCTGTTTATTTATAAGGGTGTTTAACATTTCACAAGAAACTTAAGCCGACGACTTGTTGCAATTTCGTTTGGCTGTTATTTACTTGGAACAATCGGAGAAGGTGATTGGCATGACCATGGATCATGACTTAATGTTTATATTTAGATTAAGAATTAAGAATAATTTTGGAACTCCCAAATTAATACCCATAACTGTTAGTGAAAAAAAATTAGTACTCCGTATTGATCCCAAATATCACATATTTTGATTTAATTTATTACAACTCAATTAATAATATAATAACAATGAATTTTCTGTATTCATGTAAATACTACAATTAAAATTGTTTCAAATTATTAAGTCACCAATACTACATCATTTCATATCAAATTAATATGTTTAGTAATTCGATTTGTGTAGTTTTTGCCCATAAACACGTGTTAAAAAAGTATAATTGATGAATTGTAAAAATTCTATAGATTTTTTGCATGCAGGTCCATCATTATTAATGAATTATACACCAATATTTTATATGATCATCTTATCAAATATTAATTCTTAGCATGTGTTCACATACTAAAAAAACCCTTTTTAATAATTAATTCAAGGAGAAAGTTGAAGAATGTGATGTATGACCAAAGGCCATGACATAATGTAATATTAAAATATGTTTATAATCCTAATCGATGAATTGTTAAATGTTTAATTTTTTAACTTCATTTGACTAATATGTGTTTGATCCAACAATAAACGGTTATCCAGTGATAATAATTTTATTAATAAATAATGATGTTCGCGGGATAATGAATTTAATTATAATAGAAACGAAGTTAAAAGTCAAAGCAAACGAAACTAGTAGCCTTGTTTCTTGTAGAAATACGTTCATTCTTTCAAAATTACTATGGTCATAAACACACAATAAATATGGATTTGTTAAATAAACTCCATGTATTATTATTTAAACCCCAAATTAATATGTAAATTACATGTTTAATCATGATAGCATGGAGTTTAAACAGTAAAATTATGGATATACAAGTAATATACATATCAAAATGGAATTTAAATACTAACACCTGGAATCCCTTAATATATTTTATTGGTTCATTTTTATAATATTGATAGACCACATTACATTCATAAAAAATCACCGATCAAAATTACCTAAAATTATAAATTTATGTGTTTATTAAAAAGGCATAACCTACAATTAAAAAAAAAAAAGAACCACATTAAAAAGGCATAGGCAGCAAAAATCTAAAGCTTGAATATAGCAGCCTCATTTTGGTTTGTAGTGGATAGAGAAAAATGGTAGATGCAACTGTATCATTTGCAATTGAAAAACTTAATGATTTTATTTCTCAGGAGATTAACACCAGGAGAGGGGTAGAAGATGGTATAAGATGGCTCAAAGATGAACTGGACTACCTGCAATCTTTTGTAAGTGATGCAGAAACTAAACAAGGAATGGATCAGCGAATTTCCAAGTGGATAAGCAGCGTTAGAGATGTTGCCAATGAAGCTGTAATTATCTTAGAAAGGATTAACGTTCTCCATGAAGAACATGCAGCTCCGAAACATGGTGTTTTGGACCATCTGCATAGTTTTATTGGCTTGTGCAAAAGAGAAGCCAAGCTTTATCAGATCGGTAAGGAGATCAAGTCACTCAAGGAAAGAATTATCGAGATTAAAAAAAGACGAGAAGAGTATGGTATTGCTATCATCTTTGCCACTTCTAAGGTGCTACAGAAAAAGAGAACATTACTACGAGCAACCTCCTTTGAGAACCAGGTGGATGTGGTCGGTTTTGAGGACGATGTTAACACTTTGTTAGCTCAACTTGTTAGTGAGGATCCCTCTCTTAGCTTGATTTCGATTCATGGAATGGGGGGATTGGGAAAGACTACACTTGCCAGCAAGTTGTATCACTCTAGCGAGTTGAGTCATTTTGAGAGTCGTGCTTGGGTTTGTGTTTCCCAGGATTATAACATCAATGATCTTCTGAAGACCATAATAAAGTCTTTCATGGGACATGAATCGGGACATGAACTTGATTTGTTAAAGATGGATAAGGTTGACTTGCTGCAGCACCTACGTAAATTACTGCTAGGGCGTCATCGCTATTTGGTGGTGATTGATGATATATGGGATGTAGAGGCATGGGAAAAAATTAAAAAAGCTTTTCCA
Organism: Apium graveolens; assembly: GCF_009905375.1. Lineage (NCBI taxonomy): Eukaryota > Viridiplantae > Streptophyta > Magnoliopsida > Apiales > Apiaceae > Apium > Apium graveolens. Next base: position 56,219,756 of record NC_133653.1, read on the forward strand.
GACAAAATGAACGGAAGTAGAGTCATCATAACTACTCGAAATAAAAAAGTTGCTCAGAGAGTAGATGACAAATGTTTTGTCCATAAACTTCGTTTTCTAAATGAAAATGAGAGCTGGCAATTGTTCTGTAAGAGGGCAAAACCAACCTCGAATTTGGAGAAGATAGGAAAGGAGATGGTGGATAAATGTCGAGGGTTACCACTTGCAATCGTCGTACTGAGTGGGCTATTATTGCACAAGAAGAGCTATGAGGCTTGGTCCAAGGTGAAAGATCGTATTTGGGGACAGTTGACAGACAACTCTGTGGAGATTCAAGAAATACTAAGCTTAAGTTATGCTGACTTGTCTTTTCAAATGAGACAATGTTTTCTATACCTTGCAAGGTTCCCAGAAGACCAAACTTTTGAAGTTCACAATTTAAAGCTGTTATGGATTGCAGAGGAATTCATATCACAAGCTGATGAAAAAGATGGAGTAGTCATGGAGGATGTGGCTGATAAGTATCTGAATGAACTTATTAATCGCAACTTGATTCAGATATCAACATTGCTTTGGAACGGACAAGTATTGGAGTGCCGGGTCCATGATCTTGTGCGTGATCTCGCTATACAAAAGGCCACAGAGCACAAGTTATTAGGAATTTTTGACTCAAGTAAACAACATCCAAGTTCCATTCGTTTGCTGCAACAACCACGACATGCCATTTACAATGGAATTGGTAAGTATTTTGAATTGCTTGGGCCTAGTTCTTACGTTTTGAAGTTGCGTTCATTAGCAGTGATTAATGAAACTGGTAGATGCATCAAAGTAAAAGAAATCAAGATGATGTACACGAGATTTAAATATCTCAAAGTGCTAGATTTAATCAGTGTTAATTCAGATGGGATACCAGCAGAAATAGGAGATTTGGTTCTCCTAAAGTACTTGGGTTTAATGGGAAGTCACATTATTTCTAAACCTTTAGCAATTCCTCCAACGATAGGCAAGTTGAAAAGGCTACAAACTCTGCATGGTTGGTCGGACTACCAATTTCCTAAAGAGATCTGCGAGCTAAAAGAGTTGAGGCATTTAATATTTCCATACTTTTCGAAGAGATTAGCTAAAGGGAGTTTGAAGATTGGTAGCCACCAAACCAAGCTCCAAACTCTAGATAGTATATGGTATGAGGATTGGATCCAGATTTACACCATCAATTTGACAAACCTCCGTTCTCTGGCTATAAGAGATTCATCTTATAATGCACATGAGTACACATTGGACTCCATAGCTAATTTAACAAGTCTCCAAACACTTATCCTCGAATTCCGCACTCATGTTATTCCAACAAGCAAACCTCTATCCTCTTGCAAACGCCTCAAGAGTGTCAAGTTGTCAGGTACAATAAAAAATCCATCACACTTAATTCATTTTCCAGATTCAGTCACACATTTAACACTGGTAAATAGTGAGTTCACTCAAGATCCAATGCCTATTCTGGGGAAAATGTCGAATCTTACCACCCTTTATTTGATCAAGGCATATACAGGGAAGAATATGGTATGCAGTCATGATGCTTTTCTAAGTCTTGAGTTTTTAAGATTGAAATTTCTTTACAATCTAGAAGAGTTGCAAGTTAAGGACGGAGCTCTGCCTTCTCTCAGAGGTTTTGATATAGATGGTTGTGTTAAGCTGAAGATAACTCCACGGGTACAAAGTATTCCTCCCATACCCGATGTCTATAAATTTAGGAATTTGAATCATCGGCCAACATAAGAATAACTAGAAATGAGATAGCTGTTGTTGCTCCAGTAGTTTATCTATTTTTTAGGGAATAGCTTATCTAGTTTATCTAGTATCTCATTCTTTGTAAGATCAACTTCTGTTATTAATTCAATGTTTTGTAATAGTGATTGAGCAATTACTAACGCCTGTATTTAATATAACCTAACATCTTAAGACCAATCCTTTGTGTTAATTTTGCAGCAATCGGAATCTTGTTTGAACTATATCTTTTTTGTAGTTCCCAACATAAATTTTCAAATTGAACCATATTAATCATAAGATGTGAAACTTTAACCACCGAGGACAAGACACGAAGTATGTACAGCAGTTGCAGATAAGAGGTGCAATTGCAATGATGTACAACAACTTTCCATTAATATTAGTAATGCATCTTCTGTACATATGAAACACTAGCAAATTTTGTACATTGTTCAACTTTCACACGATCACACTTGCCCCATATACACATAACATACAACTTTAAGTACATAGGAAACATATAGATTAGGAAGGTCTAAGCTGTTGGATAGGATGCATCAATCGCGATACAAGTTCTTGCTCTGACAGTGAGATAAGTTTTCCAGTCTTAAGTTTAGTGATTCCTTCTGTGGCAGCTATTGTTGAAAATGCTCAGCAGCTTCCAATTGTTCATAATCACATTGTTCCTAAAGTTAGTCTTAAAAGTCAAGAGGTACGCAGATGAATATTTGAGAATTATATAGCTACATATTATCTTACCACACTGGCCTTGGTCTTTGATAGGTGTAACAGCTCCTTTTCTCCTCCAGTCCATACTAGATGGAACTGCAGTCACATTCTCGTACCTAAACAATGTAGTCTGTGAGGTTATTGGACTAGATTTTATCTTGTAACCATTTCGTGAGGCCTGAAACTCCTCATTCGTTTGGTCTGCAAATTTATTTAGACCAGAAGAGCTGCGGAAACTAGTAAGTATATTATGACATGTCTGGAGGTGGATACATTATACATGGCTCTGTACCTGTGTGCAAATCATTTGGAAAGGAATGTCAATTATTTCATACCATCATAATCACCTACTATATTCTATCAAATGAAATTTCGAGAGACTTCTGATGCGATTGGATCACAGGCTAGGACTACTACTAGGCCCTGATTAACGTATTAATTTCACTTAATTCTAGGCATCTATGGCAAGAGATCATTCTTCTGTTTTTAGCTTGAAAGTTGTATACCAAACTAAACTTTCATAGACTGAGTATTATTAAGATTTGTCTGTAGAAATCAGAAGCTCTTTTAAATAACATGTTGTTAGAAGTTTCCAACATGAACTGCAATTTCAACCATAATAGTCTTACTATGTAAAACTTAACCACAAAGGACGAGACACGGAGTTTGTATACCTCTAATATGCCGCAGATAAGAGGTGGGATTGTAATGATATATAACACCTTGCCATTAATTTTAGTATGTTATGTACATCTGAACTGTATTGCGCACTAGCAAACTTTGAGTACACTGTTCAACTTTTACATGATCCCACTTACGTGCCCCATATACACATAATATACAACTTTAAGTACATAGGAAATATATAGATTAGGAAGGTCTAAGCTGTTGGATAGGATGCATCCATAGCTATACCACAGAGTCCGCTTTTGTCAGCAACACCCCTCTGCATCATTATGTATCCGCTGTCTCCCCAGCTCGTGCCCCACGAGTTCTTAACTAACCAGTACTTGGTGCCATCACTGGTTTTACCATAACCAACTGCAGTGACACCGTGATCAAGGTCTGTTCCACAATCTCCTGTAAAAACCCCACTAGAGTAGAACTGGAATGAGGCTCCACTTGCATCTATAGAAACTGATATAGGCTGATTGGCAACTGCTTTCAGCAATGCTGTCTCACTGTTGGCCGGTACCTTTTCATAACCGCTAATTTTGGCTGCTCGTGAAGCTTCTTCTTTGGTATTGCAAGTTCCATCAGCTGCAGAGTAAGGGTAAGATGCTTCAGAAGCTATACCTTTGTTCTTTATAATAAATTCAAAGCCATCTTCCATGTAGCCACCTTCACAGCCTTGATCCTCCCCACTTTTGTCACAATCTACGAGTTCTTGCTCTGACAGTGAGATAAGTTTTCCAGTCTTAAGTTTAGTGATTCCTTCTGTGGCAGCTATTGTTGAAAATGCCCAGCAACTTCCTTTTGTTCATAATCACATTGCTCCTAAAGTTAGTCTTAAAAGTCAAGAGGTACAGATGAATATTTTAAGAATTATATAGCTACAGATTATCTTACCACACTGGCCTTGGTCTTTGATAGGTGTAACAGCTCCTTTTTTCCTCCAGTCCATACTAGACGGCACTGCAGTCACATTTTCATACCTAAACAACGTAGTCTGAGAGTTTCTTGAATTCGCATTCATCTTGTATCCATTCCGCGAGGTCTGAAACTCCTCATTTGTTAGGTCTGCAAATTCATTGATGCCTAGCTTGTAACTATGTTTACCATCCATATTAAATTCTTCAATAAACTTAACATTGTCGTTGAATATCTGAAAACGCATAGTCTTTTCTGCTTCATCCTTGTATTGACGACCATACTGAGTCATCCATCGCTCATGCCTTTCTAACAGTGATGCTTCAGGAAGTGTTCGCGATGTTGCTTGACAAGCCCATGCTCCGAAAAGTATAAGAGCAGCAATAATGAAATTTTTGAAAGCCATATTTGTATGTAAGGTACAAAGATACTGGACTATGAGGTTGAAGCTACTGAGGTACATGTAAGACGTTGCGGAACACGGGTTTATATAGAATACTACATTCTAATTTGAAAGGAATTGAGCTTCCAGTCTGGCGGGCAGGGCAAAACATCGTTGAGGTAAGATAGTTGCATGGAGTATCCCATCTTATTGTTTAATTTCTTAAAGCTAAATTTCAAATTTAAGGAATAATCAAAATTTTAATTATGTTTCTTAAATTATCTTAATGTATCATCCATGACGGTATATACTTTTATTGTTATGATTAAATTAATGAGTAGTATGCTAGGTACCCCAAATTTTTTATCAAATAACGTGTGAATGTATGTGGCGCGTTTTACTTTGGGGGCACATATGTATGTTGCCGTAATCCAAATCATTATTGGGAAACTTAATAATTACATACTTGATTGAGACATCAATATTAGGTAGATTTTGGGAAAATATTTGAGGTTTTTAGCATTTTTCCTAAATCAAATTAGTTCCTTCTAAGATTTGTAATAGAATATCAGAATATCACTATTTTACGTCCATACACACAGGCCGGGTGATTTTTTAGAAAACAGTTTTTTCATTATTTAGAATGAGAGTAAGCATCCTGAGCAGTATTTCTGGGCATGATTGATTGAAATTAGTTCCTTCTACCTATTAGCTCATAGCACAGCGAAGGATAATATTTTTATAAGTTCTATAGGCAAATCAAAAACACGAATAAATTTCAATTACTTCTTCCGCTTAAGTATTATAAATTCTTAAACTAAAAAACACAAATAAAGTGTTACAAATGATTCGTTGGTTGTGAAAATATCAACTCAAGAATGCAACTTCGGACTGAATCTTTAAGGTAGCATTATTTCATATATTGTTTATGTTGATTATAATTTTGTCAGGTAGCATATAATAATATAAAACAAGTATTACACGAAAATTAAAAAACACCAAATTAATGAAAAAACTTGCAAACATTTTCAAGTTCTTGAGATTTTGATTTTTAGTAATAACGGACTGCTAATACTACAAGCTCTTAACTGTTGGGTGCAAAGTGAGAAACGAGAAAGAAAAAGAAAAAGACACCAGAAACGGTTACCAGCTGGAAGCAACAAGCAGCAGGCTACCAATTGACTCCAATGAGCAGGCAACCTGCTGGCACCCGCGGAATCAGCAAGCAACAGTGCGCTATACCTGCATTGAAGCTGAACTACCTCGTGAAGCAGGAGAGGAGATATACTGCTGCGAAACTCCCGGCATTAATGCAAATATTTATCTTTGTGTCCCTTTCCAATCATGTGTACGAATTTGCGATAATTATGGATGCCAATATCTTCTCTATTAATCATCTAATAGTTTGAATTCTAATGCAGGTAGAAGCTGAAGACAATAGAGGAGAGCTTTTTGAATAACAGTTAACTGAGGACTTAAAAAATGAAGAAGAAATGAACAAGTCATCAACCACCCTGCATCATGTAATTCATGATTTCAAGCCACTTTAATACATTACACACCAAAAAAACACCAAGTTTATTAAAATGTTAGTACATACCTACACGCATCTATGCTAATGAGGGGCTTTGAATTAGATCAACTTGTAGATATCATGCTTAGGGTTCACCTGATTTAATGGACACATGACAGGGATCTAGTAAATTGAATACTGATGTATGCCAGAAGAACGGATCATATCATTTGCACAAATTTGAACGTGAGGTACTCCCAACATGCCTAAAATTTCAACTGAGAACAACGCTTGTAGTTTCTAGCATTTACCTACACTTCATCCCATGCTCCGTCCAAATTTTTGACAATAGGCTACCTCGCTAAAGCAGATTTAGCTGGCCAGTAGATGGATTATCAATGTATATATTCTTGCAAAGGATTAGAAGATAATCACAGTTCATCTCTACATAAAGAGGGAGAGGAAAAGATTTCTTATATATGCATAACAATATTTATGCTTGTGTAAATGAAGAGGGTGATGGAGAGAGTTGTGGTTTATGCACAACAAAATATATGATAGTTTGCACATCTGTTGGTGTCTTGTTAACTAATGTTATTGTTGGAGTCGCTAGAGTGAATTTAATAGCTACTAGTCCTTGTACTAATTTTCTTCACGCACAGTTCGCAATTGAAGCCTTCATTCAATGCTATCAGTTGATGGATTCTCATTTTTTTCTTCTGGGCTGATGGTGATAGTGATAAACCCACATAAATAAGGACCATTACTCATGCTAAACATAGAACATTTTAGTTCAGTACAGAACTCAAGACCATTAGTTCCCATGCTATTACATAGAACAATACTAGTTCAAGACAGAACTAGGACCATTACTCCCATGCTACACATTGAACAACACTATTCCAGTAGAGCTTCTATCTGCAAGTGTGGTACAGATTAAGCGCATTCTACTGCTTCCCATTCTGTTTAGCACTATTTATATCCTAATAGATTCCAAACTGCTATCAAGGATATTAGCTTTACAATTACATACTGAATGGGCCAATCGCCTTAAGACTAGATGAACACAAAGTGATAGATGTTAGGGTGAAGACAAGTTGGATTTTTATCCAATGTTCATATATATCAACTATTTGAAGCTGCTATATGGACTTCCAAATTGTTGTAAAATTTCATTGATATATATATTTAGAATTAGACATGTTCATGTTAGAATTACTTTCATAAACAATCGTTCTTGACAATAAAAAAATTTTAAAAAACACAAAACTACGACTTAAAGTCGGAACTCATGAAAGGGTGTGTAAAACAATAAATTCACTAATATTAACATAATACAAGAAAGGACCAGGTCCACCATTAATTAACGCTCTTAAATAAACTACTCGATTTGATGGAAAATTACTCACACTTTATCCACATCCTACAAGTTCAATATTCTAGTATCTAGATACAGTATTTAAATCAGGCAGAGAATCATACTAACTAATCTGCAACATTCTTAACGTGTGTATTAAAAAGATGACACATCTCCAACATGCTTCAGATCTGAGAAAATTTACTTGAAAGATACACATCTCAAATATGCGTACGAACATGTGTACTTTTTCATGTCTGCCTATCACAAAGAAGAACGAGAATGCTTATTCTAAGTGGATGGTTAAATCTTTCATTTACTGTATTTTGTACAACAGTTTCTTAAAATGTGGTGAAGGGCCAGTACCTACTGCAGTTTAACGGCTTTACTTCGCCGAATTAATTGATTGATGCTTGTATACTCTAAACATGTTGGCTTCTCAAAGCTACATCTTGCATCTCGAGCACTTCCTGAAGCATCAATGTCAAAAAATATAAGATCCATGTCTCACACACTAATCCCTACAATGGAATCTCGATTGATTTACAAATTAAATAATGTCATTTGGTTTTGTCATTTGGATTATGTTATCAATGTATATCTTTGTTTACTTTCTTTCCTATATTAGGTACTCTAAGTCATAAACTATGATAAAAAAAACCCATACATTCCATCAAAATTGGAGCTCTTAACTAGGGCTGAGCAAAACCGAAACCGAAAAACCAAACCGAAATCACTAATTTCAGTTTAGTTCGGTCCTAATTTTTTAAAAATTTCGGTTGTTTAATTCGGTCCGGACCGAAATACACAAGGAAATCATGTACTTCAAAATTATGCATGTAAATTGGGAAAAAAGTAAGTATTTTCAGAACACAACACCTGGCCACCTGTGCGGTCCGTGCGTGCCGGGCCGGGCCGCACACGGGTTGGGCACTCGAAATGGTAACACTGAACCGGCCTTTTAATTAACGAACCGGGCTCGGGCCGGGCTCGGGCCGGCCTCGGGCCGGCCTCGAATCGAGAAAACCGAAGTCGTAACCGCACAGGAGAATAACCGCGTACAAGTTGTGCGGGCTCGTGCGGTTAACCCGCGGGCCGTGCGTGCTTTGCAAAGCACCGCCAGCCTTCTCCCTTCTTTCTGCCAATTACTTGATATAATATATTATAAGTATTATTATATTTTTAGTGCAGGAGGCAGGAGACAGGAGGAGTAGTGCAGTGTAGGCTGTAGGCACATAATCACATGTAGTAGACACTAGACAGTAGTACATAGAAAATAATTACTGCCTTCTGCTCGACTAGTGCGGGTTAGTGCGGGCCGGGCTCGGTCCCGGTTTTCCAGTATTATATTCGTAACCGGCTCGACTAATTTAACGAATTGTGCGGGTTTTAACCGGCCCGATTCGGGCCGAATAACGGGTTTCCGTACGAACCGGTCCCGAATGTGCGGTTCAAACCCGCACATGTGGCCAGCTCTAACACCAACGCACATGCATTGCAACACAGCATGCATTGTTATAAAGATCTAAGTTTTTAACACTTTTAATTTGAGTCAAGGTCACCTTCGATTTTATTTAACTGGGTAATAGTTAGAAAGTAATTAGTTAGACGGGACAAATTATGTACGGGGTTCTCATAGGGTTCTCATACTATATAAATTGTAGGAATATTATGGATATTTACATACTAAGTTAATTAAGGCTAGAAGTGAGACGACGCGACAAGGAATCTCTATTGATTAATCGCGAGACAAGAGGCGAGGCAATCTCTTCATTAAATAAATATGCCTTTCACGACACAAATTTATACTTAGACACATCTATATTATTAAAAACACATGTAGCAGTATTTCTACAACAATTAACATAAGCATGACAAATTTATGATAGTAATCTTGAATGAAAACTTACGTGTAGCTCTATAATGTAGAAGCAAAAGCATCGCATGCCGCAACGGCCATCAAACATGAAAATAAAGATGTATCACTATTTGATTAGCAACATATACAAATTAAAGAAATTGTTACTAATACATAAGTCAAAACACATTTCAAAACACATTAAAACTAGTGAAGGCCATTAACATTCAAATAAATAAACTTAAAACACTTAAATGGGTAACTTTTAGGTGTCAAATGGAATACATAGATTGTAGGGCTTTTCTTAAGTTGTTAATAAATGAGTTTAAAATTCAAAACTTCTGGATCGAAGTTAACCAATATGTCATTAAAGTTCAAATATTATTTAAATTAGGATAATAAAATTTGTTTTGATTTTTATTAGAATTTTAAGAGAATTTCCGATTCCCTCAAATTATTGATTAATCTCGCAATGCGGCCAATGCAACCGCTTTATAATAATCTCCTCGCCTTGCCTCATGCATGCAAAGCAACATTGCCTCGCATCACTTCGATTATTTGTTGCTTTCTCTTGCCTTTGATGACACTTCTTACGTGTCACTAGAAAAAGACTTGTTCTTTTTTCTTTTCTCGTTTTAATTGAATTGATAATTTTACGTACCAGTGTTTGACAATATTTAGCTTATGTGTGGTAAAGAGCATACCTTGTAATTATCTTAGCTATTGGCAAAAGCTATTTTTCCAGCCTTCATAATATAATAATTTCCTAGTCATTTTTTGTAGTTTCTGTTTATTTAAATAGACTCTGCTATAATTTTTTCAGAAAAGAAATTACCAAATTTGAATTAATGTGCTGGTTAGTAGTATAAAATCTATATATCGAGTATCTTAGTAATACCAACAAGTGCTCCATTTTAGTGCTCTTAAGCTATCTAAATTTAAACCATCAGAAAAACCTGTTTTATCAGGGACAGTATACTATTCATGTCTAAAAATATCTATAATATGTAGAATAATGACCTGGTTCAGAATTTGGGATTTTTAGTTATCAGGTTAGAACAACCGGCAACAAGAAATCTTGAAACACAATTCAACTAGGTAGAATATATACCTTTGACATCCTGAGCTAAAATAAAAAGAATATTTTTTCAGCTATAGCTTGCCAGAATGCTGATCATTGGAAACAATCACTCACTCGACCATGACACTCCTCTCACACTTTCTTACCAGACGATCAAGAGCTTCTATCAGTGATCTTGGGTCAAAAATTATGCCCACTTTTGGATCATCCACCGTATCAACAGTAATCTGCGAGACAAATACTTTGTAAGAAATTCGGATACTCGTAAATCATGTATTAAAAGACCCAAATGAATTCATTGCATTAAATGTTGCGTTAAACTTGTTTACAAGTCTATAAATGCATCAACGAGCTACAGAACAATTGAATAGAGCTTCGTTGAAAAGGGCAAGGATACATGACTACTTCCATGCCCTTTTTAATCGCTACAGCATACAATGGAAGTGATAATACCTAAAACATCTAGCTCAGACATGTCTTTGACAAAATCGTGACTGTAAAACCTTAGCTTATCAGAAGCACCGAGCAACATTCTGACTTTCTCAGTCACACAAGGTATATTAACTGTATCTCTAAACTATGTAAAATGACACCAGTAACTCTTATATCACAAGGTTCAGGGGGAATAAACAAGCGAGAGGGCACAGGAAGTACCTGATCCATGATGTGGTTCACCAAGTATTAGAGAAAATGATGAATTAGTAGTTTGCTGATTTAAAATCTATCAGTGACCTTTTAGTATCGATTATTCACAACATTTTAGTCTAATAGAAGAGACTGTGGGATACTGATTGCTGTTAAAAATTGTTGTGCTAAAAAGTGCTGGTGAAAAAAGTGTTGTTGAACAAATCAGATGACTGTTTGGTAATATTTCTAATATGTATATATTTTGATGTAAAAAATTATAAAAAATAATGCTTTTAATGAGGTTTGATGGTGAAATCAGCATTTGTTTCCCGCAAAAGCTGAAAAGCAGCATTTTCGAAAAGCATGGGGGGACTTGCTTTCTCTAATGGCAGCTTTTATGCCAAAAGCACTTTTCAGAAAAGCAGCTTATAAATTTTACCAAACAGTTTTTTAACTGCTTTTCAGCAAAAAAGCTGTTGCAGCCAAACGCACCCTAAACCAGATACAGAGGATTACAGATTTTAGCCTTTTCTGTTGTGGCTATCAGTAACTCGACCACTTGGGATAGACATAGCTTAAGCTATCACTATCCTTCGGTATAATGTGGACGGGATACTGTTTGCCCCAATCATCTAATAACCAGCTAATTTGATAAAATCAAAAGAGATGTACTTGTGAGCAAACTCTGAGTGACTAGTCACACAAATTTGAGCTTATTCTGTTAATTTAGCATTAGAATTAATATTGATGCCACACTTTCCCATCTTAGATTATAATAATATGTTGTTTAGGTTAACAAACAGCTTTAAGAGATACACTAAGGATCTAAGCACATTGCTACTGAGGAGAATCAGGCACAACTGCAACAGATAAATGTCCATAGATCACTTATCTGTGAAGCCACTAATCTATTTAGGATTTTGGAAGTCATGCCATTGAATAATGGATTCAAAGTTTTGTATAAAGGGGTGTTCCCAACAATAGTTGGGTCTTCGTAGATTGTCAATTACTGTAACAGAGAGCAGAAGCACAATTACCACTTCAAATATTCCTTGGGTAGCCAAATGCTGACTATCTAAAGGAATCTGACCGCCTTTAGGTACCATTAGTGTATTGATGTAGTCACTGGGCTGCAAAGAAGAAAGAGTCCCACATAAATGATCACTTTCAATTTATTGCTAAATTAGTTCCTGACCATAAGCAAGATTCTAAATAAACATTATTATCTGTTTGTATTCTCTCTTTTTTTTGACAAGAAAGAGTTGGGAAAACCAACCCCTTGTATCGATAGAATCACTCCTCACTTGGAGGTACAACAAGAAGAATATAATTTTTCCGCCTACATACAGGAGGAGAAAATTATACTCTGGAGATTACATTAAATGAAAAGTAATTCTACAAACTCTCGAGAAACTACCGTGTAACATCAGAAAATCTAACAAATATTGGAAAAAGGCACGAAATAGTTCATCACAAGCTAGAGGAGGAGCCACTAGAAATGAATCGATTTCAATCAGATATAATGTTGGATAATGGGAGATCCAAGAAAGATGAGAGTATCAAAAACCCTAAAATTATATTACATATGAACATAATTACTACAAGCTTCAACCGAAAAATCCTAGATCTAACCACTAAACCGCAAACAAGAAAATTCCGGTACGTTCTCAAATCAATAAACTACCAAGATTTAAGCCATGCCAAGAACATCAAACTAAAAACAGGAACCGTCTGAATCGATGAAATCAGAACCAAAGAAACTCCAAAAATAGGGTAAAGTTATAGATCTGTTTGTTTTGGTCTGATACATGTCAACTAGTTGATTTTACTGGTGAATATATCACTAGTAAATTCTAAACAGACGGACGAGAACGTCGTGCTACACCAAAGACATTCTTTACCTAAAATTCAGGTATCTCTAATTGCTAAAGTTGAAAGAGTACGCATAATATCATCACTAGCAATTTCCTTATCTTTCAACTGACTGTATTTTAACAAACTTACAGGGTTATCTAGACAATTATGAAGACTCCCACAGGTCCGATTGAGAGCATCTGTAATTGCAGTAACAAAACAAGAAGCAGAAAAACCACTAGTTTCTCTGTCAGCCAGACTATTCAACAGAAGTACCTGGTACAAGAACAATACTATTAGACAAAGACGATATCTGATCATAGTACTAAAAGAAAGAGTAAAGCAGTAAATTAAAGTTATTAAAGCATCTAAAGCTGGAGCTGCAACTTATGTACATTTTAACTGCATTTGTACAAGGTACACAATACTTGCTTACAAAACATAGTATATACATTGGGAGGTTAAAAAAAGCTATTTTTTAATGATTCAAATTGCAGCAGTAATGGAAGGTGCTAAGCTACATATTGAATTCCCCTAGTACACGACTGGTACTTAGCATTTTCTGTTATTTAAATATATTCATGTCAGAGTGTTGAAGAGTATAAGATCCTCTTGGGACCTTCCCCTAGTATGCGACTGGTTACTTAACAATCATTTCCCTTTATGGCTTACCAGACTGGTTAGGAAATCATGAAACATAATAGGTTAGCTTGTTATCTTGTAAAATAGTTTATTTTCCGCCAAATGCAGCAAATTCAAATTTTAAATACATGAAGCACATGTAGGTATTAGATATTAACTTATATATAGTAATATCTTATTTCTGTTTGGTAATGCTTTTATATTAAATTTATTTCATTTTTATTAATAACCTATACTATATTATTGAAGGGGAAACATCAAAAGTTTTTTTTTTGACTAATTAGGCTTATACAATTGAGTATCGGAAAGATCAAAAGTTTGGTTGGTTGGCAGTTGGGTACGGTTAGGTATAACCATTAGATCTTTTAGTGCAAATATACGAGAATCGTTAAATCAAAGAATGTTCTATATTTTAATATCTAAATACTAGCAAAGCTTTAAGGTATAAATCCCGTTTACAACATATTGAAACTAAAAATTAATATTATTAGTTCTAAAGATACAAACAAAACATATTAATATATTCTATTTCATTTTAATTTAAAAGTATAATTTATATTGATATTAGAATTTTATTAGAAAAATATGTAATCAGTACAACATGTGTGTGTGTGTGTGTTAAAGAAGACCCCTGCATTGCAAGAGTTATAAAATTGTATAATTACAAATTTCATAAATTAAAAATTTACAAAAGGTTGCTCTTTTAGGGTAAGATTCTGGGTGAAATGGGTTGGACTTATATTTGTGGATGGTACAATTTTTACAGAAAAATAGTGTGTAAGAGTTACACTATTTTGGTGTTACGAGCTGGAGATTGATGGTCTAATATCCAGAAGAAACATTCAAGAAAGGGAATCTGCATATGGTTTTTCTATATAGGCAAACCTGTTAATTTCACCTTACTTTTATTTAAAGAGCAAACAAAAAACATGCGTACTGTGAATTACCTTAGGGCAAGACCTTGAAGAGATGATCTCCCCAACTCCAAGCAAAACCTTGACAGATGCTTAAGAAGAATTATAAATTGCGCAAACTTGTAATAATATATATAAAAAACAAAGGCAAGAATATATGCAATTAGAGAGTACTTTCACAATAAAATGGAGAGCTACATAATTCTATAAAGCAAGAAATTATCAAAAGAAGAAAAAGAATGAAAAATACTTCTAAAAACAAGAAGAATGAAAAACATATATTGTCAGTAATTCATGAAGGCATAAAATGGAGCTAAACCTACAACAGGACATACCGAACACTTAGTTGCAACTAATAAAGACAAATAAAAATTTCCCTTTTCAAGTATAAATAAAGGTGATTAAAACCACCTTAAGTAAGACAAAAGTCAAAACGCAAAAAAGTATCCCTTAAGGTGAAATAAACACAACTAGAAACTTAAAAACCAGTCCAACAAAGTAAATTATGCTGTATTCATCCACAGACCACAGAGGCTAGACCATAGCAAGATTTATGATGAAATATGATAAAGCAGTACTGTATTCATATATCATACTGAAACTTCTATAAAAAAACAGGTAAACTATACTATCACATGGATGAGACACAAAGAATTTACATCATTTATAAGCAAAATAATAAGCAAACTACAGTTCATATAACTGGAATTTTTTTCTTGGACAGATATAATAAGTCGTGACCGGTGTTGTCTGTTCTGGCCTTCTGGGAACTGGCATTGCACTCATTACTCTATTCCTTTAATATTGTTGTGGACATTTTTACAGGGTGCTAAACAAGAAGTGATACAATGCTATTTCTGCTAACAGAAAGTTGATGGAGGAGAATGAAATTAAAGCATTACTTCGAAACTGGCAAAATTGGCATCAATTTAATTGGCCTCCTACCTGACACTCAAGTACATTAGGTTACACTTACGAGTCTCGATCTATTTGCTGCATTTACGATCAACCATAACAAAAAAAACATGGAAGAAAAACAACCTATACTTTTCGACCAAGTCTCACATAATTTGATAGGAAGGGTTTCCAAGCTTACCAAGGAGGGGCAAATAGAAGTAAAAAGTGATCCCATAGCATATATAATGCAATCCACACTTATTAACTGCTTCAACACTTCCTGGTTTACATTTGGAAAAACCTGTAAAATAGAAAACCTTAGAGCTTTCAAGGACCTAAATATAAATATCAAATATAAAATATGTCAATGCCAATAATTTGTGGTCAATCAGTATTGTAACTGATGTACAAAACATTCAGCAATGTCATTAAACTATCATATACTTTCAGCCTTGATCATTTTTGGAACAAATATATAAACTTTAATATAGATAACTCAAAATTTCTCTAAAACATACAAATTACTAAAAGAGTACATAATATAATTAGACAGAGCAAGTAGGTGGCTGCAATATGTCTGCTAATGATTAGAGCCATACCAAAAAAATTCATAAAGCAGCACCATTTTCAAAATCAAAAGAATATAGAAATTACTAAGAGTGCAAGAGATTCTTTAGGAAAAACAAAACACTTACATTGAACATTGAATTGGTTAATAGGATCTTACATATAAATACATACATACATACATATAAATACACATACATACATATATATATATAATGCTACTCTAATATAAACGAATTAATCCTATAAACTAGAAACTAAGGGTATGTTCGTAATTATATAGAAGTTAGGATGTGAACTGAAAATATGTTGATCTAATATCTTTTTTTAACCAGCTCTGATCCGATGTTTATTGACTACCACAGTCGTCGTCCCCTTCACATCGAAGAATCACCTGGCGCTGACGTAAGGAGGCAGAGAATTTTGATTGTTGTTGTAATGATTATTCGTTTGTGTTTTTGTGTGTATACATGGGAAATGAAGGGTGTGATAAAAAAAGGTTGTGTGGTCAGTGATGAAGTGATGGCGTCGTTGAAAATGGAGAAGATGGGACGGTGATGGAGGTTATGAGGGGGTTGAAAGTGGTAGTTAAAGGCAGGGGTCAGGGATGAACAAATGGGTGGGGAGGTATATATGATTGCATTTATATTCTTAATCTGTATGTATGTTGAACGAATAGTTTAAAAGATTAGTTTCTAGGATAGGGATATCCACTTGGTTAAGCATTGCTAATCAAGCAATATTAACATTTATTAAAGCTAAAATGTAATGCTGTATCAGCCACCAGTAGACGACACTATTTCTTCTTGATGTAGAATTAGGAGGATCATCCTTTATTTTTTGTGCAAAACTGATATGGATCTTTGACAATCCTTATCAATAAGGTTTAATATGTACAAAAAAACACCTTAATAAATATCTATCTACGCATGTATGCACTTTTGACATATAATTCTAGCTAAACACCTTCAAGATGACTCAATGTATTAGCTGTGCAATTTAGTGGAGATGTAGAATTTAACCAATAAAAATATGTAATATGCAACTGCGATGACACATAATAATTCCTAAATCTTCAACAGGGAAGCCGAAAATTTGAGAACTTCCTGAACCCGAGAACAAAATTTCCGATCTTTTTTGCTTTAATAATTGTACAATACTTGTGCAGTAAAATTAAAAAAAAACCTATAAGGGAAATAAGGGGAAACAGAATAAAATCAAATTAGTAAATAACTAAATATACCTTGTGTGATAAACTGCATCCTTCGCTAGACATGTAAAATACTTGCTTTATTCTTGAAGGAAGTGCAGGTACAGTAGAGCCTCGCTACAAATGAGGGTCCAACAAACAGGTATTATCAGTAACTATATAATCTGCCAAAAAAATGTAGCAGAAAGAGGACAGGCAGATACTTTGGCAAACACGTACATATTTTAAAATAGTTAATAAAAACTGCAGTCACATGATTTGTCAAACTAGGGGAGTAGAGAGCAGATCAAATCAGTACTCTTAAACTTAAATAATTTAAAGAGTTCAGAACAAAACATCACTTAACACGGATATAACTCAAATACTGCTTGAGATTTGATACAAACTAGAATGCAGACAAAAATGAAATACATGTATGATATTAAGCTGACTGGTCAGCATTTATAATTGCTTATCTTGAGTCTTCACCAATTATATGCTGATCATTAGTGACTGCGGAAGATCAGTATACACACAACATTCACCTAGATAGTCATCAAACTACCCCCCGACACTTTTAGCAATAGCATACGACTCTCTACAGCACCTATAAAGTGGTGGAAACATCTACATATCGGTGCTAAAATGTATGGGGACATATAATTAGCATACAAAATTCTAAGAATGTCACTAAAACATTGTAATCTATAAGTCAAAGAATTAAAATGAAAACGTTTAACTATTTCGATAATTCGACAACTCAACTATTTAAATATTTTAATTATCCAGGAATAATATTTAACTCAATTAAACAACACCTTGGGAAATTTTTGTGTTCTTTTGCGGAATT
The DNA here is from genome assembly GCF_009905375.1 of Apium graveolens. Classification (NCBI taxonomy): domain Eukaryota; kingdom Viridiplantae; phylum Streptophyta; class Magnoliopsida; order Apiales; family Apiaceae; genus Apium; species Apium graveolens. Next base: position 56,237,546 of record NC_133653.1, read on the forward strand.
TCAAGCAATGTTGGTGAGACCATAAAGTCCAAGTAAGTTATCATATACCAATATAACTATCCCAATGGCATCTCTTTAAAGATTTCCATTAAAATTTATGTCCAGAACCATCAACAGTATCACGGAATATATTAAGTTGGTAGAACTATTACAGCAGCTGACCCACTAGTAAAACAAACATAGCAGTCGGCCAACAACTGAAACTAACATAGAAAATTACATAACTTAACATATGTGTCTGCAGTTGAATACAAAAATTACACGAAACACTTGAGACTTGAGATTACTAGCAATAAAAAATTGAACATAAATGTTATTACCTTGTCTACAGGTTCTGTTGACACTTTAGTTGGATGAGATATTTCATTTTGACCACGTATAATTGTTCCATCCTAAATGTAAAAGATAAAACAAAACAGACGGTGAACAAAAAGTTGAGAGCATCAAGATTCAAATCAAAATTTTGAAATCCATATACAGAATTCAAAAGTTCTAACAATATCTTTTACTCTCCTAAATGCTATTTCTGATGTGTATCTTTTCACACCTTCTCTTTTCCTACAGGTTATATCAGTGTTACGATAAAACTTTTCATGAAACATCAGAAAGCAAACTGACTAAAGTGAAATTATACAAATAAATTGCTTTTGAGGATAGAAAACAGCAGCAAAAGTTAGACAAGAATGTCATGGACACTGCAACACATTTTCTTCTGTTAGAAAACCAATTTTTATTTTATTATCACCTATTTAAAGAACAGTGGCAAGCTACATGATAAGGCTAAATATGATTAGGTGGACAATGTGAAATCTATGATCTACAGTCATAAGGACGGGCAGATCTACTGGAGGATTGTGCTTCAGATAAAATTTATCTACAGTTTCACAATGATGTTTTATAAAATAAAAAAATTGAATTTGTGACCTCAGAATAATTTAATTAGGGGTAAATTAAGCATATTAAAAGAAACCTTTTGTTCAAATTCGTTTGTCTAGTGGAGCAGCACAATATATTAAATCTGCAAAATTTAGTAGTTATGCATACATAATCCAAGATACACCACTGGTTGTATGATCTAAAATGATGTGTGTGGGTGTGTATCTTGTATTGCTAATCTAATTTTTAGTGCGCCTCGCCATAGGAATAATCCTAGATACGCCACTGGTTGTATAATCTAAGTGATCACCCAAAATATGCAGGCAACCAAAATCCGAGAGGGAACACCATTACCTGTAATTCACAACCCAAAGTTAGCCTATCATTGGTTGATATGACTGGAAGAACCAGACTCTCTGTAGGAATCTTTGAAACACGGGAAAATAAAAATATCGCAGCATCTAACGACCCGAAGAATATTCTTGCCCCTGCAAAGAAAAAATTTCCTATGCTGCAAAGTGACCAGAGTCTCTTATTATTTACGTTATTGTAACTAATTAATAAAGTAAAAAATAATATATCTATGATACTAAAATGTAATAATACTCTATTCAATGAACAATATATACACACTTATAAACTGTTAGGTTGTGTATAAAATTTACATCATCGAGCTGAAGGGTAGTTAGATACCTTCCATTGCTGAAACAGAAAGACATGTCAGAGTGGCGCAAAATCTGCAAGGGGGAATTGAAATTAATATTATTAGCTTCCATGTTGAACAATAAACTTAAATATTACTTTCGAGAATTTCACACTAGTGCAAGGTGATGTTCCAGGAATTAGCATGAAAAACCATGGACATAGATTCCACTGGGTTGTAAAAAACGAAAAACTCTAGAAACCTTTCTTGCAAAGTTATATATCGGCAGATACATTATGATACAATCTATTACCAACGTTATGATCAGTTCAGTACAATTATCAGGACAAACTTCACCAACATTATGATATAGTACCATATGTATAAACATAATTTTATTAGAGTAACTGGCATGTGAACATTTCGTCATCTACAACATGCATTCCTACTACTGAAAATTGTGACTAGTAAGAATGACTACATACGAAATTTCTCAATCCTAGGGAGAGAATACATACAGAAAAGAACCACAATAACTTAAATAATAATCAAAAGAGACCCTTCTTCACGAACGGGTGAAATTAAAAGAGATTAAAAACCACAAACCTGGTTTTGAAAATAAGCTAAAAGAACCCGAATCAAATCTCTGTATGGTTTTGAGACGCCTTCCCATAGAGAATGATGTCCTTCCACTATAGCATACCTGTCAAAACTGATAACTTTAGCAGAGTAAAAATAGATAACCCTACTATATAGCTGTTAACCATTCATTTGTGACTACTACCAGAGACAACAAAAACAGGTTAGAGAAGCAGGGTTTATTGTTGGTCCAGAAATTAATGTATATACCCACTTGCATACAATCCTACATGCATTTGGAACCCTTAAGCTTTTATGGTTAAACATGACTATTTTTCTGTAGGCTTTTATAATCATCTAATAATAGAGCTTTATTATTGTGCCAGATGATAATGCAAGTAAACCAAGTAAAGTACTTATAGAGCCTGGAAGAGGAGCTAAAACAAAGCAGTAAAAACAGAAGAATCTGGTTCCAGTTCCATAATTGACAGAAAATTGAGCAAAATGATCCAGCATACATTTTGTAACGAAAAAGCACCCCAATTACCAGCACCACTGAATAAATCAAATTTGTACTACTGGATGCGTAAAAATATGCATATGCTAGTCAATGCAAATTCAGTATCATTCAATTCCGAGCACATTGAATAATGGCGTGCCATAGGGGTAAAGGTGCCATAAATGCTGAAATCACCCAATACATAATAAATTATATTATCAGTTGACTCGATAGTAGGAGTCAGAAGACGATTCAGAGAATAGATGAAAAGAATCTAACATTGTGTATCTTCCTCTTCAGTACAAGGTCAAGGTATGGTTGATAGGTAGAGACAAAAAGTTGGCAAGATGGAGACTAAAGATTACGACTGCATGTAATAGCTTTATGGTAGATAGCAAACTTGCAAATAGCCTGCTACAATGAACGGTGGGTGGCGCAGGGGTGAGAAGAACAGTGAAGGTAGGGAGGGAGGGAGTGGAGAGAGTGGAGGGAACACTGACTACAAGACTTCAAAAAAGACCTCTACTAATGAGTAATGAGCTTCACACCGGATATCTCTTTAAAATTTTCATTAATGGATAAAATGCATGAGAGTGAAATAATGAAGTCATACCATTCCGATTTCGCTGTTTTTGCATCATGTGGTAATCGATAGCCAAGTAATGTTCTTACTGCAAGAGCCTCCAAAGTACTTTCATCAGACAATCTCAAACATCTTGACCTTATGTCACCAACAGCTGGACCTCCTGAATATGTATTATGAACCATATTAATTTCAACTCAATTAGGAAAAAAAAGATCATTCAGGTGGATGATAATATTTGATGTAACAGATAAGTAAACAAATTAATTAAGGAAAAAAAGACAAAGCCTAATATTAATGTCAAAAAAGATCTGAATTTAACTGTTTGCTTACAGCTAAGTAGACGGTATTAGAATATTACTGTTTCTTCCTCTCTTAAACTGGATGACATTTACTTCGTAATTGAGAGTTTGTTAAATAAGTCACGTGTTATTTTATGTTGCACTTAATGATATTGTTTCCCTCTGTGCAATGTACATCATAAGTTCCACTCAGCAAACAGAGTAAATCAGTGTCACTCTATACTCGGTAAAGAGCACAGAAGAGAATCAACTCTCTAGCAATGATGGAAAATAAACTCCACTACTACTGGGATATAGGGCTCTAAACTATTACTCATTTCTAGGTTAAAATTACTTTGCTTATTTTAATGCCCAAACTATTTGCGCTCTATTACAGACTATGTATCACTTGAATGCATAAACTTAGTAGAAATTTCTGAAATATAGAGAGGGGTAAAAGATTGTTATATGATAGGGATACTTACCAAGAACACGAACAATCTCAGCCGTGCTTCCACCATCATCTGAAACAGGTAGGACATGTGCAACACGAGTCGTTAGTTCCTTAAGCTCTTCCACAACACCATTGAATGCTGTTCCCCCTTTAAACACAAATCAAAATATAAGTATACTCCAAGGATATATATTATATAACCGGGGGACTACTAGATACGAAGACAAACTTCCTATATAACGTCCAATAAAAATAAACTTCTTGATACCAAAATTTTCATCCAAAATTGAATCTTTTCCATTTTATCTTAAACAAGGAAAGAACGTAAAGACACATAAAACAACACCATCAGTAATCAAGAATCAATACAAATAATTTCAAAGATTCCTCACTAATTTTTGTGGGTTCTGCCTGTTTAGGTCTAGAATTAAGCACAACAAACGAAAATTACCATAAAATCCAAACATACCCATTATTAACTAAATTAATCATTTTCAAGATACATTTTCTTGACAGCCAAATATTATTGAAAAGGGAAATCTTGGTACCTGAGAAAAAAAGCAAAGGGGGGTTCGAAAAGCAAACAAAACTAGTGCGTACATTTTAATTCCCCATTCCGTCCAAAAAAAATCTGTCCAATCTCATTTCACACAAGGAAAAAACATAATTAAACACAAAACTGTACCATCACCATCACTGATCAAGAATCAGCTATATTAAGCCCAAATTTCCTCACAAATTTTTGTGGGTATTGCTTAATAAGGTCTAAAATCAATCACAACTAACAAAAAGCCTCACAAATTACCTCCATTTCTCATTAATTTTTGTGGGTTTTGTCAATCAAGCTCTAAAATCAATCAAAACCAAAAAAAAAGTCCCAACTTTCCTCAAAAACTTGCTTCATTCTCATTATATTTTTGTGGGTTTGTTCTTAAACCTCATAATCAAGAAACAAACACAAACCCATCAATCAAATTCACAAAATTCAACACACATTTTCCTCAATAACCAAAAAAAAGTGAAAAAGATAGAATCTTGATACCTGAAAAGACGAGCAAAGAGGGCTGATAATTGTTGTCAGCAGGAGGGGTTGCATATTTGCAGCAAACACAGTGCTTAACAGCAGTGGAAACAGAGGACATTGTATGAAAACGCTGGAATGGAATTGGAAATGGAGAGTGCTGTAGAACTTTACATAAAGGTGGGCCCAAGTAACTGTGAGCCATTCTAGCCCAAATTTAGCATTTTTTCTTATCAAACTGTATTATAATGTATTGCAAATCTTTTTGCCTATTTTAATTTTCTATTAAAAAAAAGTGACATATATCTGCATAATAATATAATCCAAAAATATTTTCAAATAACATGTACCGTAAACTGTTTGCATTAGATTTTTTTTATCTGGAAGAGAATAATCAATAATGTTTATTTAGAGGGGTGTATTAAAAGATTGATAATAATTCATGAATTTTAAAAGATTTTTGTTGATTTTAATTGTTGGTGGATTTTAAAGGAGTTAATAAAAAAATCTTGCACAGTCTATCTGATTTTGTGAAATTTCCAAAAATTCTTCAAAATCTCATATATTTTAAAGAAATTTTAAAAGATTAAAAATAAATTAGCAAATCCATCAAAAATATTTTCAAATAAAAAAATCAATGGACTTTTGAATAACATCATATTTTAATGGACTTTTAAAAATCCAAATTAAATACCGTCAGATTTCAATGGATTTTTAAAATCTAAATTGAACACACTAGGATTTTAAAAGAATTTTTTTAATCTTTACTAAATATCATCAGATTTAGAATTTTTTAAATTCTAATTGAATATTTGTTGATTTCAAGAATCCAAAAAAATTCTTTAATACACCCCTCTTAGTATTTTAATACGGCAATGATTTTCAAAAAAATAAGCACAATCATATTATTTCCCATTTTAGACATGTTTTTTTCTTTAAAGGGAACATAAATATTGTTTTATAGCCGAATTTATTTTTGTCTCATCCCGATAATTTCTTAAAATACATACTATTTATAAAGTTATAAGCTATATTAGTTATTAAAAAAAAATAGAGATCGGTGATCGTTAATCTACCGATTATAATATTACCTGTTAATTTATTCATAATGACTTAAGGAAATTAGAGAGATTTTTTTCCAAAACGAAGCAAAACAGTTGTGCTACTGCACAACAGGCAAATCTGCTAAACACTAGCAGAAGCATGCAGAGGAACATTCTCAATCAAAAAATCAGAAATACACTTATTAAGAACAATTGCTTCAATTCTTATGCACAAACTTTTAAGACACTAGTTTCGCAGACAAAGTATGTCAATATCTGTGACATTGTCGAAATCTGTTGCATGATGATCCATTCATTCCTGTAGAAGTTGGGAGAAACATAGCAAGTCAAACAAAATATGATATGCTCTCACAATTTATCGTAACAGGACGCTTGCAGAATATAAAACATAATCACTATGCGATTCCATCAATAGATCATATAAATTTAGTAAGATATTCAGAATTTAGATTATTTATAGACAAGAAGAAAGCATCAGAGTACAGTACTCCAAAATATTAACGTGAAACCATTTGTATTGTTTGTAAAAATATTCCAAGTAAGATATGGGCACAAAGAGTTTGCAATCATACTTGTAAGAACCATTTTGGCCTATAAAGAGAGCTGCATTATCTAAACAACCACCCAGTCATTCTCTGGAAATTCCTCATCCTGCTGATTTAATTCTGCTGCGGACAAGGTCGGAGCAAAACTTCTCTCTTGTACTTGATCTTCCAAGCACACATTTTCATTAGCTTCTACAGACTTCGTTTTTGATGTTCCATTATTATTCTGAAAGTATATACAAACAAAACAGTAGTTCAGCAAGAAGCTGCCAACAGAATTGTATAAAACTAAATGTTTTGCATTTGTGTAACTAGAGTCACACATCAATGCCGATAGAAACCAGAAATAATAGACAAAAGTAGCCAAGGAACCACCATTTTTCACAACAGTTGTGTTCATAATGGAACAGAAATAGAGGTGATATTATCATGGTAACAGAGTCTTCCAGTTTTGCAGCAGTCAGATCGATTCACAATAATTATCAATGGTGCTTACCACCCTTCAATTCTGCATTTGGTTATTGCTTTCGAAACTTTAATTTTCTAGCTTTACTACTTCTCATGATCAACTATTTTAGAATGATATGGAGAGACACTATTTGAAAATATCTCAGATATGGTTGTCCATCAATCGAACCCTGTAGTTAACTGGTATGATTTCCCAAGGCAGCCTCTTGCAATTCCCCAAAGTACTCATATTGCTCATCGTAAACTCTCAAAGGATGAATCCTATCTAAAGAATGTATGCTTACATTTAGAATAAGGACTATATCATCATGTACCGCATGAAATTTTGCAGGTGAAACTTTTTTTTTAAGGCAGCTACTCTGTGGGTATCATTAAAGGCTTCCTTCCCTATACCATCTTCATTAGCAATTATAGTGAAACATTGTACTTTTCTACCAGTTAATTGCTTAAAGGGTAAATACTTAAACTCGTATTAAGGAAAATCCATTATACATTGAAGCAAGGGAATGCAAGATTTATGCTACACACCAATTTGTCTAGTCGAAAAAATCTAGTTTGCTCTGTTTATTCTGCAAGCAGAATGTGATTCCTTATGTGCATGGGCTAGAGTAGTCATTAAGCTTAATACGTGTAAAGGAGGTCCCCTAGACTTCTTTGCAATCTTTTCATAATATTATATACTTGGAAAAAAAAAAGAGAATAGACGTATTGTGAGACTAATCTTTTACCTGCGAGCCCCGAATTGTAGATAAATCACTGGTATTAACCCAAAAATAATCTTCATATAACTCTGGCTTGGCAAGTTGTAACTGAGTTGCATACATAAACCCTTCAGTAACCAGAGGACTATTGCCCCCTGCTGTACTCCACTCTTGATGAATAATTTCTGTTTTTGCATAATAATCCTCAAGATCCATAACATTTTCAGTACCACTAGCATCTGATTTGCCTGTAACAAACCAGTTAGTACAAATATTATTATGCAACTACTACAGCATCAGGAGGACGAGCATGAAATCAATGCATGAATATAAAGCATGATGACTTGAAACGAGCTTGCTGGCTTGAAATGAGATACTTTCATTTTTTATGTTCAGAAAAGATACAAGCACATATCCAATACAAGTTTCACCCTAATTCTATCTGTTCTTCTAATTTGTTTAGACGTGGAAACGTACAAGTCAGAGGAGTATATTAAATAATTAAGGACATACCTAATGACAGCATTGACAGGATATCATCAGACTCCACCCCTCGATCTGAAAGTTTAGCTTTAGGAAACTTACTACAATGAACAGAATCATCAGCTTGTCGATCACTTGCTACTTCAGTATTTGTGTCCGCGTGATGCCTACTAACTTCCCATTCAATGAAAGAACCAGATATGCTTTCAAATGATCCTAGGGAAGAATTTTTTGCTTCATCGATAAAAATTTCCCTATTGCCTGCATGTGAGTTATCATACATCCCCATAACTGCATATTCCCAGGGGGATATTTCTCGTTGCAAATGGTCATCAAAGACCCCAATATTTACTTCAGGAATAGGACACATGCTAATGTTAATCTTTTCATCATCTACAGCTGCAGTTGGCACTTGAGTATTGGAAAAGATAGTAACATCCTCTTCTTTAAGATCTATGAAATTTTCGGGGCTCTTAGGAATTTTATCTTGCACAATCTCAGACCAGAATTCTTTAATATGGGCACCAACTGCTAATAACTGGTTTTCAATATACTTTAGTGATACTTATTACGTAGTTAATTTATAGCAAACAAAAAAAAAGAAGAAATCTTCACTAGTTTCTGACTAAAGATAAAATTAATTCATACTAAGATTACGACACTAGATGGCAACTTTTAAGCAAGGGAATACTAATACCTTGCAGCTAATGGCTTCATCGACTTCAGAACAAAAATTATCAAACTTCTCTGATATTTCTCCGAACAATTCCTCACCTATCTTTCCAAAATCCATTTTAACTCAAGCAGCCACGTTTCTACAGAACAAGAAAATATTCAGCTCCTACGCATTACATAAACAGCCTATGACTGTCAATTTATGGTAATATACTTGTTGCATTCCACAAAACTCAAAATTAATGTAATTATTTTCTTTGTTATGTACTCGCATAACGGAGACAGTCGACGTGCTGCTCCTATAATGTAAATGCAACTTTACATCTGCAATGTCAAAATTAATTCATAAAGAGCTTCGACGGAAAACAAACTCCAGAAGTAGTTAAGCCAGTGAATGGTTGTGAAGAATTATTACAAGTACTAATGAGAAGAAAATCTCAAATACTTTTTCACGTCTTAGCATATACTATATGTTCCTGCACTCAAACCTTTATCTTCACCCCTTTTCTATAAATTTAAGCTTCCATATTACATAAATTGCATCCATCATAAAAAGGTCTTACCTAACATTACTCCAAAATATCACTAGGGTTTAAGAAAGGTCCCAACCTACACAACACTACCTTCACCCTCAGGGACGGAGGCAGGGGGTGGCCGGCGGGTGCGGCCGCCACCCCAAACTCCCGGATAATCGTGAAATTAGTATTAAAATTTATGAAAAAAAATTACATATTTATATATTTAGTAGTAAAAAAAAAAAAATTCGCCCCCTCAAAAATATATAAATTTTATGAATTTAGTACTAATATTAGTGATGTTTACAATAGTTATGAATTTAGATACACGAATTCAAGTATATTTTGTACATTGAAATTGTTAAAAATAATAGTTTAATATATAATAAATTAAAAATATAGATTAATTACTCGGAAAAAAAATTCGACACCCCAAACTGGTTTCTGGCTCCGTCCATATTCACCCTGATATCACATCCATATAAAAAGTAACAAAGACAACGACAACATTATCTACATAATAATTTCTTCAATTATGTTTGTAATCTCGAATTCCGGTGCTTGGTAATTTTTTTTGAGTAACGGTGCTTGGTAATTAAAATCATAGCTTCACATGTAACACACACAACTCAACAGTACAATGCATGTATAACAGGCTAATAGCACCGCCTCAAAAACATAATGATATCACTATTGTGATTGTAATAACAATTAGTTTCCATCAATACAGGCATAATAGTATAACAAAGATCAAAATTAAATAAATCCACAGATAATTTGAAACAAAACATGATCAAAGCATAAAAGGTGCTCGAATAAGTGTGCATGTACAAGAAACCAATAAAATCAAATTAACAAGTTAAAATTACACTTTGATCATACAAGATTATCATATGAGTGAAAGAGTTTAGTTACAAACAATGGAAGAATGAGAAAGAAATTTTAAAGTATTATTTAATACCTTGAAGAAAAAATGTCTGGGAGAAAATAAGAAGCGAGAGAAACGGAAGGGAGAGTTACAAGTAATTGTGGTTTCATGTTTGCAAGTAACAAAAAGAGAGTCATAGAGACTGGAAAGACTTCCATTCCTGTTAGTAATAGATTTTTTCTGCCTCTTCTCGGAAACCGTAAAAAAATGTAAATTACAGATTCTAATATTCTTATTCTTCAAGAAAATAAGCCATTATTATATTAGAAAATAAGCAATTATTATTAATATTATTATAATTTATTTCAATTCGAGAATGACTATCGGATAAATTTATTCTGGTTATATCCCAGTCTTCGTTTTGAATTTTCTCAAGTAAAGTTGTGAGCATCGAGATAATAATCTTGAATTAATTATAAAAATAAAAACATTGAAGTTTGCTACAACCTTATCTAAATTTTAAATTATAAAATATAATAGAATTCAGAATTGAGCAATTATAAATTTATAAACAATTATACCACAATCAAATTTAAAATCAAATATAAAATTATATTTTAACATAAAAAAAATCTAATAATATCGACATTTAAGTCAAATATTAATGAATTTATATAAGATTTTTGAGCTTTTTCCAAAAATACATTAAATTGGAGTTTTTCTTTCAAAAATACAAAATTTTAAAGTTTTAATCTGCAAAAATATGATTTTTAATTTTTTTTTTCAAAATACGATTTTGTAACCCTATGTAATCTCAAACGCAAGCCGATACAATCACATATGCAATCAAAAAAAATTATTATTTTTTTCTGAAAAATTGTATATGTTATTAGTTTTAGTTGCAAACCATATTTTTACAATTATTTTCAAAACATGATAATATCGTAAATAAATTTAGAAAAAGTAGTATTTCCGATAATTTCTCTACATTTTTTTATGTTGTTTATACTGCTCTTTTTACTTCTGTTTCTTAAGAAGTAGAATCATATTATTTATAAACGAGCCCGAGCCAAACATTAGTCTGTTCACAAATAACCGGGTTGAATCGAACTTGAGTTGAGTCGAGTTCTCCACGAATACTTCGTATATATTTTTTAATCGACAAATCTTAAAGTATAATTTATAATTTTTAAAAGTTATATTGAGATCAAATACTAATTTTATATATCTTACAATTATAAAAAATGTTATTTCCAGATTACTTTTTTTATTTTCAGAGCAAAAGATAGTGAAAAGACCAAATTACCCTTGTATTGATTTGTTGCAAGAGTTATTATGTGTATTCAGGGTGTTAGTTATGCCATTTCACCCCTCACAATAAAAAAATGGCTCTGGAAATAATATTTCCTCAAATTATATACGTATACTCACACTCTACACTTATTTCTTAATCGATATCATTTTATTTTTCAAGATGAGTTTTAGAAATATTTTCAATTTTATTTTAAATTAGGGAGACATTCATAACTTTAGAAATCGTACATTACTTTTTAAAATGCCGATGTCCAAATTTTATTATATTTTGATATTTTACTTAAATTTGGTTTACGTAAATTACAAGTTATTTAATGGTGTTTATGAATATGTGAAGAATTGAAGATGCGTATATCATAATTATAACAATAACTCATAGTTTGCATTACAAAAAAAATTAAGTGTTAAATTTACAAAAATAAACTAAAATTTTATAATAATTAAATTATTAATAAATGATAATAAATGTAGTAATAAAAATATTTGAGTAAATAATACAAAATAATTATATGTAATATATAAATTTTATTCGAGTTCATGGAGGGAGTAACTCTATCAATTTGATTTGTTATCAAATATTTTTTATACGGAGACCGAAGGATTAAAGAATGTAAAAACAAGATACATTGCTTGGGTAATGGTTGGAAAAAATTAAAATAAGATAATACGATGTCAACTTTTGTTATAATAAATAAAGTTTGCTATTTCGAAAAATGCAAAGAAATTTTGAAGGCCCAAAGTAAAGCGAAAGAATTTGGCAGGCACTTCAGTGAACATCATAATCCATGACTCAAGTGAACATATATAATTTAATACGAATAATTTACCAATCAATGTGAAGTAGACTACTTCTGAAACCACTTCCCAGACGAGCTTCCCTAGTTTCCATCTCCAATTCTTACGGTGCAGTGCAAGTACACTCATTTATTTGTTTACTGAGATAACATGGAACCTTAGTTTATTAATTAGTGGAGGTTAATTATATGTATGCAACTGTAATGAGTAATCTGTAACCTCAAGCTAAGCACAGGGGCCAAAATTTATAACCACATTTCTGTAGTACTTGCTCCGTATTAACTAATCGCCTAGTTGTACCTAATTAAAGCACCAACTTGTTCGATTACCTAATTCCATTAGTACTGCTCACATGGCCATGGCCTGGAAATATGTATTAATTCCCATGAATAGAAGTAATCTGACCTTAATTGTTTTTAAGTAAAATTTACTTGGGATTTGATTCATGCACATGCAGAGTTTAGAATACTTACTCCTTATACCTCTCTAACACTGACTGTATGTTTCTTCCATATCATTAGAAAAAGAAACAAGAATGGAGGCAGTGAAGAGAGGAAATAGTGTGGGAATACTGTTCATGCGCTTGTTAATCTCGCTAGGAATTATTAGCTTTCTCGTCTTCTATTCACCAAAAACTTTCACCTTCGATCAAGGCTACGGAGGTATGGACATTCATTTCCCTCTGCAAACTGAAGACAAGTGTGATATCTTTAAAGGGGAGTGGATTAAAACAGGCGAAAACGAGTCTTTGTACAGCAGTACTAAATGTGCATGGATTCCGGACTGGAAGAACTGTTTTAAGCATGGAAGGGAAGATATTGAGTTTGTAAATTGGAGATGGAAGCCTCATGCATGTGAAATGCCAAGGTTTGCTGCCAACAAATTCTTACAGATTGTTAGGAATAGAAAGATGATGTTTATTGGCGATTCTGTTGCTCGTAACCAAATGGAGTCTCTACTCTGCATCTTGTCAAAGGTAACGATTGTCAATTTGAGAGCTATGCTTTATGACATATAGGAAGATAATATTATACCTAACATTCATTTTCTTACAGGTAGAAGTGCCTACTGAAGTTGAAAAAGAAGATGATGAAGCTGGCAACTGGACACTCTATTTCAGCTCCTACAACTTCACTATCACGTTTGTCAGATCGATATTCCTAGTGAAGAGTGAAGAGATAATAATTAATGGTTCTTCATCTGGTTCTTTTAACATCTATCTTGATAAGGTCGACGACAAATGGACAGAGAAACTTCCCAGCACAGACTACGCAATTATCTCTGCTGCTCATTGGTTCTTCAGAAAGAACTACCTATACGAGAAAGGGAATCTAATAGGATGCGTTCATTGTAGTGAACCAAATGTCACAAATTTGGGACTTGGTTTTGCAGTCGGAAAGGCCATAAGATCCGCGCTTGAGTTCATTCATGGCTGTAAAAACTGTCATAGCTTGATGACAATATTACGGACATTCTCACCAACTCATTTTGAAAATGGTACTTGGAATAATGGAGGATACTGCAACAAAACAAGTCCGATAAGTAGTGAAACAGATATCGACTTGGGAGGTCCTGCGTGGGAATTGAGAAATGTTCAAAAGGCAGAAATCGAAAGAGCACGAAGAAAAGCAACAAAGAGTAACAGTGATCAAAAGTTCTGGATTCTAGATGTGACTATGGCAATGCTTATGCGTCCTGATGGACATCCAGGATCACACTGGGGCAACCAGTGGATGAAGGGCATAAATGATTGTCTACATTGGTGTTTGCCAGGTCCTATCGATGTTTGGAATGACTGGTTGCTCGAACTAATGAAAATGAAAGCTAGATCATCACCTGAGCTGTAATTGCCTTCTTTCGATCTTCTCAAGGCAGATAGAAGAATTTGACAATTTACTGTTATACCATTTCAGATTTCGCAAAGTACTTGGCTTTCTATTTTCCGAAACTCATTTTATTCTTATATTTTCTTGTTGAAATGAAGGGGTAAAAGTAGTACCCTTATGTAAAGAAGCAACATTGTTAATCTAAAATAGACATCAATCAAAATATCTACACAAAGGAGAGTAGGCTATTTCAGAACAATCAAACACCCACTAATAGGCAATGCCTGTTTAAACTTATCAAACCACGTATCACTTTATTCAAAATCAAGTACTTATCTTTGAAAAAAAGGCCATCAAAAGACTATGAAGTTTGAAGAGTGTAGATGGAAGTGAGTTATATGTGACACTTGATAGAAAGTTGGAAAAGTATGACTTTGAAAATTGTAAGATAGATGAAAAAATTGGGAAGGGGTGTGAAATTTTAGATAAGCAGGGTGCAGCCAAGAGTGCACCAAATCTATTTAACTTCACACATGATTGATGTAATTCTGCAATAATCTATACAATGAAAATAATCCATCTTCTTTTTGAATAATTGTTTCAAGCAACTCAAAACACGAAAGAATAACAGACTCAATGGGAGGCAGCAGTTCTACAACTGTTTTTATTACTTGGTCATTCTGCTTCTTCTTGTTTTTATTTTCACTAAGCTCTACATCAGCAGTAGACAATTTAAGGGCCAACCAAACCATAATGGATAGGAGCACCATTGTTTCAAACGGGGGTCATTTCGAGCTCGGTTTCATTAATCCTGGAAGGTCCACAAATCGATATGTTGGTATATGGTACAAGAAAATATCCAAAAAAGACTGTTTTGGCATGGCAAATATTTTTTAATAATTTTATAATTTTTTAATTATTAATTCTATTTAATAATTAATTGCTTAACACCCAAGTTATCCTCTCTCTGAAATAAGAAAATAATCAATCTCAATAAATCAATAACGGAAAATATTTTTCAACGATATTCTTCAAATCAGGAAGATATCACGATGCTCAGATAAAATCAGATAAAATCGGTAATTACCACATTAACGAAACTTGTCCCTAAAGTCTCTTAGGGATAAGCCCAAATTTTATAGAACTGCGTAGGCTTGATCCAATATAAATTGGTACGCAGGCATCTTGGCAAAGGAATCCGATACAACGAGACAAATCGAGACACCTCCCAAGTCCAGCCTCTCTTTTTCATAAACCCTAATCTCACAATTATACACAAATCACTCAATTATTCCAGCAACCCTCCGATTTCGTGTTGTTACGAAATTCCTCCAACAACATTTGGCGCTAGAAGGAAGGCTTTATTATTCGAGCAGGACGAATAATATTACAAAACTCCTGGGATTTATGGTTCATCCATACAATGGGAGGTTGACAGTCAATTACCGATGGTGAAAAAAAAAGCTCGTGGCAGATATATCTTATATGGATGTATAATAACACACAATTCAGCGGAGTCTAGGCGGTGCAACATGGAGCAGCAAAGGCAGTCTCATGATGAATAACAAGACTCGGCGGCGGCATGCAAACTTGGCGAAAAAAAATATTTTAACATGGAGCGACCCGTGGCGTTTAAGAAAACCAACGACCAGGCGTTTGGAGTCACACACGGACGAACTTGTCAAGGTGATATACACGCGCGGACAAGGAGAAAAAAAAAAGGAAGCAAAAATGGAGTAAAAAGAATGACGAATGAGCATGTCATGTTGAGATCGCGGGGCCAGCAGGAAAAAGAAAAGGACAAAAAACTTGAGGAACACTAAAACGCACCATAGAAAAATGGCGACACTCGGAAATTCACAGCCTGCTATAAGCCGAAAATAAAGATAAGATTTATTTTTCTCCTGATTTATTTCTCCAAAATTTATTATTACGTGATGAATGCATAGATATTATGTTTTTCTTCTAATTTTTTATAAGAAAAATATTTAGTGATAAAATTCGTGCGAGTCAAATATTTTTATGATTGTAAAATTATTGCACCATCCTAATTTTGTACGACACACATATTTTGGGAAAATATCGTACGAGATATTTATTTGAGAGAATTGTGGATTTTTAGAAGATCGTACGAGCTGCATCTTTTGGAAAAATAAATTATATATGCGAGATGCATAATTTTGAGAAAAATGTTGAAGAAAAAGCATTATTTTGGGAAAAGTAAATATCGCGACAATTTTAAATTGGCATATTTATTATGATTGAATTGTGTTTAAAATATTTTGCATATACTGTCTCGATAATACATATATGTCGAAAAATATTTTCAGACTTGTGAATGAGAATTGCTATGTTGGGTAGCTGAGACAACCACTTGGAATGATATACACTACCGATTGTGAACTTGTATTGTTGACACTTTACGCCTAGATAGGCAGAAAGATTACAAACGGAAAGATTGAAGGTATGAGCTCACCTTATCTCAAGTATGGAAAGAGATTCAAGGTGCGAACTCACCTTATCTTAAGTACAGAAAGAGATTGAAGGCCGGGAGTTCCACCTTATCTTTTGTTGGAGGCATGTTTGTTAATCTTGTTACATTCATATAATACTAGCAGTTCACCTCAATAATACAATTTTATAATCGGTTGTTATATCTATCTTGAAGTGTGTACGCCAAAGTCCAACTTAATAATGATATTCACAATGATTTTTAAAATTTGTGTTCGCTCAGCCACAAACAAGGGAAATATGTGTCCTTTTCGGATCTTACATGGTCTCGCACGTGCATATGCATAATTGTTTTGAGCACGAAGGTGCTCTATGTTATGTACTAAACTCTGATTTTTAGTTGTTTCAGCGATCGAAGAATATTTAGTTCTTCACTGCAGCAAGCTACACTGAAGAACTGGGGGGTAGTTGTTATGCCACGTTTTGGCATGACAAATACTTTTTAATAATTTTATAATTTATTAATTATTAATTCTATTTAATAATTAATTGCTTAATGCCCAAGTTATCCTCTCTCTGAAATGAGGAAAGAATCAATCTCAATAAATCAATAACAGAAAATATCTCTCAACGATATTCTTCAAATCAGGAAGATATCGCAACGCTCAGATTAAATCAGATAAAATCGGTAATTACCACATTAACGAAACTTATCCCTAAAGTCTCTTAGGGATAAGCCCAAATTTCACAGAACTGCGTAGGCTTGATCCAATATAAATTGGTACGCAGGCATCTTGGCAAAGGAATCCGATACAACGAGACAAATCGAGACACCTCCCAAGTCCAGCCCCTCTTTTTCATAAACCCTAATCTCACAATTATACACAAATCGCTCAATTATTCCAGCAACCCTCCGATTTCGTGTTGTTACGAAATTCCTCCAATAACAAAGACAATTGTATGGATTGCCAATAGAAAAACACCTCTTACTACTACATATGGTCTCTTGAAACTTAACAGCAAAGGAAATCTTGTTATTCTCAATGGTTCCAATGATGTAGTTTGGTCATCTGTGAATAATCCTGTGGTGCAGCTATTAGATTCTGGGAATCTTGTCACTAGAGATGAAACTAATAGTGGCCCAGAAAATTACCTGTGTCAGTTTTGATAAACCTGGTTATATTCTTTTACCGGGTTGTAAACTCGGTTGGAATTTGGAAACTGGGCTTGAAAGGTACCTCAGTTTTTGGAAAAAGGAGGATGATCCATCTCCAGGTGAATATACATATCACATTGATCGTAATGGATTTCCAAATCTAATTCTGAGGAAAGGCTTTGTCATAGATTTCCGACCTGGGCCTTGGAATGGTGTTCATTTTCTGGCACGCTTAACTTGAAACACAACCCAATTTCTCAAGTCTGATTTTGTTACTAATAATGAGGAGTTGTATTTTAATATAAAACTGCTAGCAGTTCAGTTTCTACAAGGAATATATTGAATTCACTTAATAATATCCAATCATGGATGTGGAATGAAAAATCTGTAATTTGGAAGCTTTATCTTATTGCTCAGAGGGACGAGTGTGATCGTTATGCATTATGTGGTGCTTATGGGAGTTGTGACATCAATACTAGTTTGTTGGAATAATCTTAAATTTAATTATTAATTATTTGGGCTATTTATTTAAGTTATATTTATGATAAGATCTGTGTTGTGGATATGTTGTGAACTTGATAATTTCATTAACAATATACCTTGGTAGATTTTACTTAGTGAAAAATGTAGCACTCGATAGATAAGGATTATAGTCCCGACGGATGACTCAATATAGTCCCAACGGATGATGATTTATTATCCATCGAGTGAGTAGTTTGTGTAACAATAAGTCTATAGCACATTTTTACATACATATTGTTTAGATTTTATAGTAGTACTCAAGTCATGTTGACTTTAACTAGATATGCAAAATAGGTTGATTAATTGTACATAGATGATGTCTTGTAATTCTGCATAAATGAAATGAAGTCAAGTTCCAGATAGCTACCCAACGGATAAACAACAATGCCACTCGACGGATGATCAACAAGGCAACCCGACGGATGATCATGAACCCGACGGATAAAGAATTCAAACATCTGTTGACAGTGACAACACAGTCGCATGCGTCGAGTGAATGCAAATGGAATGTGGAAGCCTATTCAACTGGGTTTTAGAGAATAAAGAAGCATTGCCATTTCTATGCTATTATGAAGATATTCAAAGATGCTGGAATAGAGTAATGAAGTAGCACAATATTAGACTTGATAGTTTTTGTTTTATTATCTTGTCTTATTACTTTGTAATCTTGGTGTTATATAAACCAAGAAGTAGCAAATAGAACAATAAGCAACTGAGCAAGATTATTATTCTCAGAGAAACATTTGTAAGCTGTATTCTTATCATTTCTCTGAAAACTTAGTTGTTCAAATTTGTAAGCAGCTGTGAGCTAATTGCTACACAGAGTTCTCTTGATATAATATATATCTCTGATGGATACAGTCAAATCCACCAGAAAGTTTTTAAAGACTTGTGTTTTTAATTACTTGTGTATCGATTCATTCCAAGTTATTATTCCGCAGTTTGCAAATCAATTCACACAGTTATATATTATTAAGATAGAACATTTTATATGAGTATTTTCATAGTGAAGAAAGTGAGTCTCTCACTGACATCTTTAGTAGGTTTCAAAAACTACTAAATGCTCTGAAGTTGCATGGAAGGGTCTATCAGACAAAAGACTCTAATCTTAAGTTCCTTATATCTCTTCCAAAGGAATGGAAACCTATGACAGTCTCATTGAGAAACTCTCAAGATTACAAGGAGTTTACTTTGGAGAGACTGAATGGCATCCTGAAAACTTATGAACTTGAAATAGAGCAAGATGAGAGGATGGAGAGAGGAAAGAAGAAAGGAGGATCCATTGCACTAGTTGTTGAGTTAGAGAAAGAGAAGGAGATGAAGATGGAAGCTATTGAATCAACTTCAAAGGTCTGTGAAATCAAGGGCAGGGGGCTGGTAGCAGAAAATGAAGATTCTTTGAGCCAAGATGACATGGAAGATATTGATGAACATCTAGCATTTCTTTCCTGAAGCTTTTCCAAGCTCAAGTTCAAGAAGAACTTTGGAGCAGCCAAGCCAAATAGAAACATGGTAGATAAATTTAAATTCAAATATTTCAAATGTGGCTTGGCAGGGCACTTTGCTAGTGAGTGTAGAAAGTCAGATTCCAACAAAAAGAAGTTTGAGCCTGTGGATTATAAACAGAATTACTTTGAGTTGCTCAAACAAAAGGAAAGAGCTTTCGTTACACAGGAAAATGACTGGGCAGCAGATGGTCTGGATGAGGATGAGGATGTCAGCTGTGTCAATCTAGCCCTAATGGCCAAGTCTGATGAAACAGAGACAAGTTCTTCAAGTAATCAGGTAATCACCACTAACCTTGCACATTTATCTAAAGCTGAGTGTAATGATGCTATAAATGACATGTCTACAAGATTATATCATTTGCGTGTTACACTTAAGTCTCTTACTAAGGAAAATGCTCAAATCAAAGAAAACAATTTGTTTTTAAGTGAGAGGAATAATGTGCTAGAGTCTCAGTTCATTGAATTTGAAAAATTAAGAATTGAGTGTAAAATTACTAAGGATGAATTAACTGAGTCCTTGAAGAAAGAAGAGATCTTGAAGAAGCAGTTTGAACGAGAACAGGAGGTGATTAAGGCATGGAAAATATCTAGAGATGTTAATGCTCAAATCACCAAAGTTCAAGGCATTGAGTCCTTTTGTGATGCAGCCTAGAAGAAGAATAAGGAAAAGCTGGAATCCAATTTGGTTGAAGGATTGCTAATATATTTAGACTCGACGGATGATGAGGGTCATCCGTCGGATAACAAAAAGGGTTATCCGTCGAGTGATATAAATCCTCATCCGTCGACTGTGAGAAAGCCTGTGAGTAAAGTCGAACTGGTCAAGTTAAATGAGAAATATGGATCAGTTTTCAAGAATTTTGTTCCAGGAGAATCCAGTCAAGTGAAGAAGGAGAAAAAGGCTAACGTTGGTCATATGACTGTCAAGCAATTGAGTGACAGACTAGAAAAGATTGAGGTTAAAACAGAGGCTAAAAAGAAAAACAATAGAAATGGTAAAGTAGGAATTAACAAGCACAACAACTACATACCTGATAAATATGCTCCTAGAAAAATCTGTGTCAAGTGTGGTAGTGTAAATCATTTGTCTGTTAATTGCAAAACTGCCATGCCTACTTCCACATCCGTGCCACCTCATTATCCCAACATGAATGCCATGCTTTCTATGCCTATGAATGCTATGTCTACACAGAATATGAATGCACAGTTTGCTAATATGCCATTTGTACCTAATCCTTATTATGATGTATTTAGTATGCCACAAATGCCATTTAGCATGCCTTAATGGAATAATATGTTTACAAATAGCATGTCATTTCCTGTTAATCAAAATATGCATGTTAATTCTGTTGTAATGAATGGTTTCAAAGGTTCAACTCAAATGACTAAGGATGAATCTGATATCCCTAAGTCAAATGAGATAAAGCCTAAGAAACAGAAAAAGAAAGCTAACAAGGCAGGACCCAAGGAAACTTGGGTACCAAAATTAACTTGATTTGATTTTGATGTGTGCAGGGAAATATAAAAAATCTATGGTACTTAGATAGTGGTTGTTCAAGACACATGACTGGTGATTTTACCCTGCTCACAGAGTTCAAGGAGAGAGCTGACCCAAGTATTACTTTTGGAGATGATATCATTGAAGAGGTTTCCTTAGTGGATGGTCTCAAGCACAATTTGTTGAGTATCAGCCAGCTTTGTGATAAAGGCAATTCAGTAACCTTCAACTCAGAATCCTGTGTTGTGACTAACAAGAGGAGCAACAAAGTGGTTCTCACTGGTGTGAGAAAAGGAAATGTATAAATAGTTGACTTCAACTTATCAAATGCAGAATCTGTTACTTGTCTTCTCAGCAACGCAAGTCAAGATGAAAGTTGGTTATGGCACAAGAAGCTATCCCATCTAAACTTCAAGACCATGAATGAACTAGTAAAGAAAGAACTGGTTAGAGGCATTCCTCGAGTGGAGTTTTCTAAGGATGGATTGTGTGATGCCTGCCAAAAAGGAAAGTAGATCAAAGCATCATTCAGAAAAAAGCTTGATTCAACAATTGAAGAACCTTTGTAACTGCTACACATGGATTTGTTTGGACCAGTCAATGTGTTGTCCATCTCAAGAAAAAGATTTTGCCTAGTAATTGTAGATGATTTCTCAAAGTTCTCTTGGACATATTTCCTAAAGTCTAAAGATGAGGCTAGTGAAATCATCATCAATCACATAAGACAAGTCAATAATCATCCTGATTTCAAAGTTAGAAGAATCAGGAGTGATAATGGAACTGAGTTCAAGAATTCTGTCATGAGAGCATTTTGTGAAGAATATGGGATTTTGCATGAGTTTTCAGCAGCAAGAACTCCACAATAAAATGGAGTGGTAGAAAGGAAGAACAGATCACTTATTGAAGCTGCCAGGATAATGCTTGAAGAATCTAAATTACCAACATATTTCTTGGCTGAAGCTGTAAATACTGCATGCTACACTCAGAATATTTCTCTGATTAATCAAGTAAAATGCATGACTCCCTATCAATTGTTCAAGAAAAAGAAGCCAACTCTAAATTTTCTTCATGTCTTTGGCTGCAAATGTTATATCTTGAGAAATCAAACTAATTAGAATGGGAAGTTTGATGCTAAAGCAGATGAAGGAATTTTTGTTGGATATGATGTTGGTAAAGCATACAGAGTCTACAATCTAAGAACCATAATTGTTGAGGAATCAATACATGTTGTGTTTGATGATAAAAAGATTGAAGGACTGCAAGATGGAAATTACCATGAGAGCCTCAAATTTGACAATGTGGAGAGGGTTAGTGATGACAGTGATGATGAAAGTGATCAAGAAACGAAATCAAAAGATAATGCAGAAAAATCTACTACCAAAGAAGCACAAAATTCAACATCTGTCGAGTTGCATAACGCTTCATCCGTCGGGAGACAATCTGCCTTATCCGTCGGGAGACAACCAGCCTCATCCGTCGGTACTCAAAGTTTACCATCCGTCATCAAAAGAAGCTGGAAGTCAGAATATGTCACTTACAGAAAGCTCCCTTTTTATCAAATCCAAGATCCATTAACTCAGGGGGAGTTTCTAACAATCAAAACTCAATCACATATCAAGACAACAATGAGGCTTCTTCATCTAGAGTTAATCTACCTCAAAAAAGGAAATGGAAAAAGGATCACCCCTTTGAGCTCATCATTGGTGATGTATCTTCTAGAGTTCAAACAAGGAGAGCAACTCAAGAAGAATGTCTATACAACATCTTTCTTTCCAAGGAAGAACCAAAGAAGGTAGAAGAAGTTTTGTTGGATCCTGATTGGATTTTAGCTATGCAGGAGGAGCTAAACCAATCTGAGAGGAATAAAGTATGGAAGCTGGTGCCCAAGCCTAAAGGAAAGAATCCAATTGACACCAAATGGGTATTCAGAAACAAGATGGATGAAAATGGTATAGTGGTCAGGAACAAAGCTAGATTGGTTGCTAAGGGCTATTGTCAACAAGAAGGAATAGATTTTGATGAAATATTTGCTCCTGTTGCAAGACTTGAAGCCATCAGAATCTTCTTAGCCTATGCAGCCCAGGCCAATTTCAAAGTCTATCAAATGGATGTCAAAAGTGCCTTTCTGAATGAAGATTTGGAGGAGGAAGTCTATGTCAGTCAGCCTCCTGGTTTTGAAGATTCAAATTTTCCAGAATATGTTTACTATCTTTTAAAAGCACTTTATGGACTGAAGCAAGCACCTAGAGCCTGGTATGACACTTTGTCAAAGTTTCTTTTAGAGAATCACTTCACTAGAGGTACTGTGGACAAAACTCTTTTCTTTAGAAATGTTAATGGCTCTAGTATACTTGTTCAAATTTATGTAGATGACATTATTTTTGGCTCTACAGATGAAAAACTTTGTAAAAAATTTTCCAAATTGATGCAAAGTAAGTATGAAATGAGTATGATGGGAGAACTAACTTACTTTCTTGGTTTGCAAGTTAAGCAAGTTAGTGATGGAATATTCATTAGTCAAACTAAATACATTTATGATCTTTTAAAGAAGTTTGATCTAATGGATTGCACATCTGCAAAAACTCCCATGGCCACTGCAACTAAGCTTGAATTAAACACTACTGAAAAGTCTGTGAATATTTCAAGTTATAGGGGCATGGTTGGCTCACTTCTGTACTTAACAGCTAGTAGGCCAGATATAATGTTTGCTACATGTTTGTGTGCTAGATTTCAGGCTGATCCTAGAGAATCTCACTTAGTAGCTATGAGAGAATTTTCAAATATCTCAAGGGAACACCAAAACTTGGCATTTGGTACCCTAGAGATTCTGGTTTTAATCTAACTAGTTATTCAGATGCAGATTATGCAGGTTGTAAAATTGATAGAAAAAGTACAACAGGAACTTGTCAATTTCTAGGAAACAAGCTTGTGTCCTGGTTCAGTAAAAAGCAAAATTTAGTTTCTACTTCTACAGCTGAAGCTGAATATATTGCTGCTGGCAGTTGCTGTGCACAGATTTTGTGGATGAAAAACCAATTGCTAGACTATGGTCTGCAAGTGGAAAGAATTCCCATTTTCTGTGATAACACAAGTGCAATTGCCATCACTGAAAATCCAGTACAGCATTCAAGGACAAAGCACATAGACATCAAGTATCACTTCATAAGGGAACATGTAATGAATGGTACTGTGGAACTACATTTTATTCCAAGTGAAAAGCAGCTTGCAGATATATTTACCAAGCCACTGGATGAATCCACCTTTTCAAGGTTGGTAAGTGAGTTAGGTATGCTAAATTACACTTAAATCTTTTCAGATAATTTGCAAGTTGTAATGCAACCAAAAATTTAATTGATTTTTCAGTCATAGATGAAATTTTGGCTAAGTCAAAATTTACATCTCGACGGATGATCACTATCCATCGAGTTTGATCATCCGTCGGTATACATTTTATTAATAAAATTAATTATTTTTCTAGAATATTTTATGACTCGACGGATAACTGATTTATTCTCATCCGTCGAATTGTCTGAATCCTAGCCGTTAATTTCCTGAACATTATCCATCGAGTATACTTACAGTTTGTAAGCATAACACGACGGATAATTGGTGGAAATTTTACAGTTTATTTTTTAAAAGGCTATTTTGGGAAATTCTTATTGGTTACTTTATTTCACTTTATTATTTTTAACAGTTATTTTTGAGACAGTATAAAAGCATAATTCATTTTCATTGCTTTTCTTTTATCTTTCTCAAATCATCTGCTCTAAATTCTCTCTTTCTCTAAAGCAACTACCATCTCTATCTCCGCAATTTCCACTCTCTAACAATGGCACCAGTAGTCAAGATCATGTCACAAACAGGATACATCTATGAGAAAAACAACTTCACGGCTCTAGTAAATAAGGGGATTCAATATTCAAGTGACTACCACAAAATGATGGATTTTGTGAAGAACTGCAAACTCAGCTATGCAATGCTAGAATAACCCACCATCTTTTTGTGAGGTTGTTGAAGAGATGTGGACGACTGCTACATACAACTCTACTGATAAGACCATCACACTCACTATTAAAGGTAAGGAATTCTATATCAATAGTGATTTAATTAAAGCATATTTCAAAATTCCTGATAATACTGTGACCTCACCACACACAGATACTGATATTGTTAATATGCTTAATTCCATGAACTATGCACTATCTACTTCTAAGTTAAGTGATATTAGGAGGTTGGGTCTTAGGAAAGAATGGAGTTTCATGTGTGATGTAGTTACCAAGGTCTTTTCTGGTAAAATCAGTAATTTTGATTCTGTCAATATTTCTATGTTTAACATGCTTTACATGCTAGTTACAGATAAGTTCTTTAATTTTAGTGATCTTGTTTTGTTTGAGTAGGGGTTTAAATTAGGGGAGTTAAACAAGAGGGGTAAAAATGTTTAATATGCTAGATTTTTCATGATGTTAGCTAACCACCTCTCTGAGGAAATTGTGCTTGAGAACCCAACCAACAAATTAAATTGTTGGGTTCAAGAGAAAAGAATTATTGCAGATTTGAACATGACAAATCATCATAGAGAGGTGTCACTCTTCTATTTCCCTGTAATGGAAGCACCTCAGGTAAGTGAGGTAAGTTCATTTGTCTCTACTATTCCAACCTCACAAATTTCTTTGCAATCTAGTGTAGCTATGGCAACTGTATCAATGACCCAACAGTTGCCTACCCAAGCTGCCAAATCCAAAATTTCTAAATCCAAGTCAAAGAAAGCCCCCTCTGGTATCTCTCAAAAGATGCCAGTTGCAAAATCCACCAAAACTAAATAGGGGAGTGTGAAGGTGGGTAAGGTAGGTGAGGGACAGGGTGAACATCAAAGAAACCCTAAGGATAAGGTTGGAGAGGTGAGTGTTTCCCAACCTAGCCACACTGCAGTTTCCCAACAAACTGTAGTGCTTAAAACGGACAAAAGCTCATTTTTAGCTGCATCCTCCCAAAAGGATGTGGCTATTGAACAAAGCTCTCAGCCAAGAGCACAGGTCAAAAGGGTAAGGGACACTAGCTCACCCCAAACTTATGCCAGAAAGAAGAAACCAAAAACCTTTGGGGATGCACAGGGCTCACACACTGTGCAAATTGGTGCTAAAGTCACCGTCACTGCACCTTCTCAAATTCAGTTTGATGTGGCTCCAATAAATGTGGAGTCACAGCCAAAATCTTTAGTTATAGAAGCACCTCACACACCAAATTCTCCCACAAACTCTCTGGATGTGGATATGATCAACACATCAATTCCTGATTCCCCTTCTTTAACTCTGTTGGGGAAGCCAAAATCTAATGCAAGTGAACATCATCTTTTAGATGATTTGTTGACTCACTTGCCAATTCTTTCAGGAACTGTTGAAATATCTGTGCCCAAAATCTCATCAATCTGCACAGAGTCCAAAATAGTTTCAATTCCAAGTTCACTCATTTCTACTCTCTTGATGGATATTGCTCATCCATCGAGTAGTGATTGTATCCTGACGGATAAGCTTAACAGCAGTTATCCTTCGGATAGTCAAACTGCTAACCCGACGAATATCCTTTATCCGTCGAGTGTCTCTGCACAGCTTAAAATTTCATCAATTATCTCAAGTGCAGAAGACTTAGTGGTAGTATAGTACTCTTAGGATTGAGGGAAAAGAGTGTTATGAGTGAGAGTCTAGGTTGCTCCCAGGAAAAAGGAGAGGAAAAGAGTGAAAATAAGCAATCCAGTTCTTCAGGATTGGAAAAAGAGAGTGAGAGGAGTCCCACCTTAGATGGTGAAGGTGAGGGTGTGAGGGTGGGGAGCCAAAGTGAGACCTTGATGCAACAAAAGGGAGAACATGAGAGAAATGCAGGTACAGGAGCTATAAGGATGAATGTTATTGCAAGTGAGTTAATGGATGTCCAGGATGCAGACAGGGAGGGACTATCTCAACAACCTCAAGCTGTTATTGATTCCACCTCCCTTGATGCTGAGATATTTACTCACCCTGTTCCAGCTTATCAACTTATAGCTGAACAGGACAATGATAATGCAGAAAGGATGCTCAACTTGGTGCACACCACACAGTCAATGCTAAGGGCTAAGGATGCCATCATAGCTTTGCCCTCTACAGCTGGTGATGTTGATTATGAGACTGATGGTTCAGCAGATTTCTTTGGAGATGAAGGTGGAGATAGTGAAGAAGAGCCATTGGACATAGGGGGAGAAGTAGGTTCCGGCTCAAGATCAGGCATGCCATCATGGGCATTTTCAAAGCATTGTGATGAACATTACTTCAAGACAACCCTGATTCAACTCATAAATCAGACAAATTCTACTCTTCAAACCACCACAAATGCCAACACCAAGAAGCTTCTTCAAGCACATCTTGTTTCTCTGCAACTACAACAAATTCAAGGCTTCCAACATGCTAGAGATATCAACACCATCAAAGGAGATATTGATGAGATGAAGAAGACTATTTCTGACAAAATGAACTCTAAGCTTCCAGAAGCTACAATGCTTGATATTAAGAGACAGCTCAGGAAAAATTCTGATCTTGCCACAAAGATAGATGCCTTGGATACACGGATGACATCTATGGAAGCATCTCTTACAGTAATTCATCTGCATCAAGCTCAACAGACAGACTTGCTTCAGAAACCGGTGGCTGCACAAACCTCCTCCTCTACTCAACTTGATGATAACAAAAAGGGGGAGAAAGGACCAAGTGAGGGGGAGAAACAACTTAACATTCAAATCAGTAAAGTAATTGTGCCTACAATTGCTTTCTCCAAGCCACCAGTTACAGACAACATTGATCTGATAAATGAAGCAACAGCCAATATAAGAGCAGCTGAAAAGAAACATTTGAGTCCAATCAACTGGGAGAAAATTGATGAGGACATTCAAAAGATGTTTGGGCTAGTAAAGGAGCCAGAAAAGTCAGCCATTCATCACTCTCAAGTCAGGCAAATCTCTGTGAATGAAATGAGCATGAACTATCTGGAAAGGGGACAACCATCCTGCATCAAATCTCCGAAGGCTAAAATAATTCTGAAGCCAAGGGTGAACTATCCAAAATCATCATTAAAGTACCCTTTGGATACAGTGTATGAGACACCTAAGCCTGATGAGAAGAAACTGTTATCAAGGTCAATTGCCTTCTACAAGGATATAGCTGATTCAGCCTTAAAAAGGAGAATTGCTAAAGTTTTCAGGAATGGGAAAAAAATTTGTGTGGTGGCTGGACATCCTCAATTTGCTCAAGCAAAGAGAGAAGAAAAGGCAAGATTGAAGCAAGAAAAGAAGTAAGCTGCTCTAGATGCTAAAAATGTAAAACAAAAGAAAGAGCAAGCTGCTATTTTGGCCAGACTACAAGCTGTGAAACCAACACAACAAATTCCTGCTCAGCCATCTGAAATCACTGAATCTCAAGATCCAAAGAAGCAAGTTGAACCACAACCGAAGAAACCTCAAAGATACAAGGAATTGGCCAAAAGAACCAAAAGGAATTTGGACTTTGTTGATAAGGAATTGGAGGATCAGTTTTCCAAGGAATCTACTCCAACTACAACTCAAGCATCAAAACCCTCTGTGGTATTTGAAGACATTAAAGTCGTGGATCCTTACAGGAACATTCATGGTGAACCTATTGTCCTAAGGATGAACCAATAGACTGGGAGAGTCTACCAATTCCTGACTTCAATTTGTCATTCCTCAGCAAGCCAAAAAGAACAAAGTCAAGAGCAGTCAAGAAAGTGAAGTTGTCTCTCAAATCCAAATCTCTAACTAAAGCACAATCCAAAATCAACAAGGGAGATTACATGTACTTATGTGACATCAAGTAAATCTCTGATCTAAATCTCTATCTAGATGAACTAGAAGAAGTGAGAGGGATTGATGCCTACAGGAATCTACCTGAAAGGTTAGTTTTCAAGTACAAGGGAGGAAAGGAGATTCATTGGCCACTTCACAGGATCCTTCAAGAAAGCCAAGCTGTACTGATAAAGGTTTATTCATCATTCAAGAAGAACTTTGGATTCAATGTAACTGCAAGAAGACTGGTTCTAAAGAAGATTGAAGAACTGAGGAGTATTAGAGCTAAAGATGCAATCCCAAAGACTCTAATTATTCCTTACACAGGGAGAAGAGTGCATCTAAGGCCCTACTGGCTGATGGAGTTCATGGATGACAAAGGAGTGAGAAGATTATTCAGATTAGAAGACCAATTTAGCATCTCTAGCAATGAGACTCTTTTGGAAATGCAAGAAAAGCTAAATCTCTCAGAATCTGATGAACTGGAATTCCACAGACAGCTCCAAAATCAGATAGAAGAAAACAACAGAAAGCTTGGAAAGAGATCCAGATCTTCAAGGAAATAGATTAATCTGCTCAGGCTAGAGGAGCACCTTATAAATGACTGTGAGCAAATCTTTGTACATTTTATTAATTGAAGCACTTTACAGTTTTATCTACTTACTTTCAAAGTTGTATTTTTTAGGGTGTTTTGTTATCATCAAGTTTCTCTTAAATTATGGCTACAATTCCAGTAGACATAAATTGGGGGAGATTGTTGTGGATATGATGTGAACTTGATGATTTCATTAACAAAACACCTTGGTAAATTTTACTTAGTGAAAAATATAGCACTCGACGGATAAGGATTATAGTCCCGATGGATGACTCAATATATTCCCGAAGGATGATGATTTATTATCCATCGAGTGAGTATCTTGTGTAACAATAAGTCTGTAGCACATTTCTACATACACATTGTTTAGATTCTATAGTAGTACTCAAGTCATGTTGACTTTAACTAGATATGCAGAATAGGTTGATTAATTGTACATAGATGATGTCTTGTAATTCTGTATAAATGAAATGAAGTCAAGTGTCAGATAGCTACCCAATGGATAAACAACAATGCCACTCGACGGATGATCAATAAGGCAACCCGACGGATGATCATGAACCCGACGGATAAAGAATTCAAACATCTGTTGACAGTGACAACACAGTCACATGCGTCGATTGTATGCAAATGGAATGTGGAAGCCTATTCAACTGGGTTTTAGAGAACAAAGAAGCATTGCCATTTCCATGCTATTATGAAGATATTCAAAGATGCTGGAATAGAGTAATGAAGTAGCACAATATTAGACTTGATAGTTTTTATTTTATTATCTTGTCTTATTACTTTGTAATCTTGGTGTTATATAAATCAAGAAGTAGCAAATAGAACAACAAGCAACTGAGCAAGATTATTATTCTCAGAGAAACATTTGTAAGCTGTATTCTTAGCATTTCTCTGAAAACTTAGTTGTTCAAATTTGTAAGCAGCTGTGAGCTAATTGCTACACACAGTTCTCTTGATATAATATATATCTCTGGTGGATACAGTCAAATCCACCAGAAAGTTTTTAAAGACTTGTGTTTCTAATTACTTGTGTATCGATTCATTCCAAGTTATTATTCCGCAGTTTGCAAATCAATTCACACAGTTATATATTATTAAGATAGAACATTTTATATCTTTGTGAAAAAGTTTCAAGAATTCCATTCAACCCCCCTTCTGTAATTCTTGTTGCATTGTTAGGGACTAATAATGTGTTTTGTTTTATCTGTACTAAGACTAGGTCAGCCGGGAGTTACGCAGTATTAGGAGTATTTGAATAAGTCTGGAGTGATGGAGATAATGTGGGAGTGGATCCTATTTACTAGCCCTTCATCTCTGTAATTTAGTTTTATCAAGTTTTATATATTTTGTAAGGTGTAACATGAAAAAACGCTGCACGTATTAATTAATGATTTCTCTCAGTTTCAATACATTACCAAAATGAGCATTTGCTCACATAAGCTGTCTCATACTTATATATTTATATAGTTTCAGAACTAATTTTCTATAGTTGGAGAGAAAATATTATTAATACGTGCAGCGTATTTTTCATACTACGCCTTACAAAATATATAGAACTGATAAAACTAACTAACAGGGCTGAAGGGCTAGTAAATAGGATTCACTCCCACATTATCTCCATCACTCCAGACTTATTCAAATACTCCTAATACTGCGAACTCTCAGCTGACCTAGTCTTGGTACACATAAAACAAAACACATCTTATTTAAAACATAACTTCAATAAATAACCCAAATAATTAATAACTAAATTTAAGACTATTCCAACAATCACCCCCTTAATCTTAAATTTATGAAGCACTTCTCTTCATTTTTGTGATGCACTTCTCACCACCATCTCTTCATTTTGTGATGCACTTCTCATCACTATCAAGTTTGATGCACTCTCATCAAAAATAATTTTGGAGTACTTCTCTCCAGGGTGCACTTCTCACCCACAACTCTACAGGAGTGGTTCTCCCTCGATCAAATGTACCATGTCTTCTTCGTCCATTTGGGGTCTACAATTCTTTGCCAGATGCCCGTATCTTTTGCATTTGAAATATTGTAGCTTTCCTTTGTGCCAACAGTCTTTTTCTTCATGACCCATCTTATGACAATGGTTGCATTTAACTTTGTTACCTGTGCCTTTTGAGGATGAAGCTTTAGCTAATAGGAGTCCCTCATTTTTTCCTCTAATTTCTTCCTCCCTCATTGATCTCCTTTGGTCCACGGCGTGAAGTGAATTGATCAATTCTGAAACAGTTAATTTCGAGAGATCTTTAGTATCTTCAAGTGAGGAAATTTTAGCTTCATACCTCTCGGGAAGAGTCACTAAAAGTTTGTCCACAACTCTTTGACTTGAGAAGCCTCCACTAAGTAATTTGATTTGGTTAACGATGGACATCAACCTACTTCCATATTCCTTGACGCCTTCATTACTTTTCATTCTCATCATCTCAAACTCTCTCTTGAGGTTCAGAATTTGCATCAGTTTGGTTTGTTGGTTGCCTTCAAATTCTACCTTAATTTTTGTCCATGCTTCTTTAGGAGTATCACAACCTATAATAGTTGTAAAGATCTCTTCCGACACAACCGAATATAGACATGAAAGTACCTTTGCTTCTCTTGCCACTTCTTCATCATGTTTTTTGATTTGGGCTGCTGTTGGATTTTATGGAAGAGGGATTGGCTCAACATCACTCTCAATTGCTTCCCACAAACTCATAGCTTTCAAATATGATTTCATTTTGATAGCGCATGAATTATAATGATCTTCTTTGAATAATGGAATGGAGACTGAGAAGTTGTTTAATGACATGAAATATGAAGGATAATATATATATATATATATGTGTATGTATAAAATTAACTCATAAGCCCTAGATCATGAGGTTCAGATACAAAATGTAGAAAATTAGTTCTGAAACTACATAAATATATAAGTATGAGACAGCTTATGTGAGCAAATGCTCATTTTGTTAATATATTTAAACTGGGAGAAGTGCTCCTTAGAGAAATTAGGGAGACAAGTGCTCCTTAAAAAAAAGTGGAGAGAAGGGCTCCAATGGTGATGGGAAGTACATCACTGGTCAATAGGAAAGAAGTGCTCCTTGAAGAAATTAGGGAGATAAGTGCTACTTGAAGAAATTGTGAAGAGAAGTAATCAACAACAATGGTGGTGGTGATGACAAGTACATCACAGGGAAGAAAAATTTTAAATTAAGAGGCAGTGTTGGAAATAATAATTCAAAATTATTTGAACTATTTTTTGGATTAATTTTGATGAGGTTTTTAGAAATAGTGTTTGAATAATTATTAGATAATGTATTATTTGAAATTCTAGATTAGATGTTAGTGAGTGATGTTAATGGGATGGGGTTAGCTATTTGTTATGTGTTTTTGTTAAATGTGTAGCCTATATAAAGAAGGCTTACATAGTATTTTAAAATATGACATCTGATAATAAAATTATGTTTTGTTTTTAGTTTACTTTTTATAATACTTTTTTATCAGATCATTTATTTATAAAAATCTAACATGGTATCCGAGCTATGTTCGATTAAGTAACTGGGCCTCAAAAATTGCTGCGTATAAATGCAAAATGCTAGAGATCCATGAAGAATGTGTCTCAAAACGTAAAAAAATACATATTTATTTTGATTTATTGGTGATTATGTGCACCATGATGAATAGTGGAGAGAAGGGCTTCAATGGTGATGGGAAGTACATCACTGGTCAATAGGAGAGAAGTGCTCCTTGAAGAAATTAGGGAGACAAGTGCTCCTTCAAGAAAAGTGGAGAGAAGGGCTCCAATGGTGATGGAAAGTACATCACTGGTCAATAGGAGATAAGTGTTCCTTGAAAAAATCAGGCTGAAAAGTAGTACTCAACTACAATGGTAGTGGTGATGGAATGTATATCACTGGTCAAGAAACTTTTTTAAAATTTTTGAATTAAGAGGGAGTGTTGGAAATAATAATTCAAAATTATTTGAATTGGTTTTTGGATTGATTTTGACCAGGTTGTTAGAAATAGAGTTTAAATATTTATTAGATAACGTAGTTTTTGAATTTTAGATATGGTTAGGGTTACCAATTTATTAGGTGTATTGGTTGAGTGTACACCTATATAAAGATCAGGATTATGATTAAAGTGTATTTTATAAGTATGACATCTATAATAAAATTATGTTTTATTTTTAGTTTACTTTTTATAATACTTTTTTATCAGATCATTTATTTATAAAAATCTAACATGGTCCTTTAATATTTTTATAAAAAAATGATAACTGAGAAAAGTATTCTAAAAGAATAACTAAAAACAAAACTAAATTTTATTATCAGATGTCATACATTAAAATACCATGTAAGCCTTCTTTATATAGGCTACACATTTAACAAAAACACCTAACAAATTGCTAACCCTATCCCACTAGCATCTCTCACTAACATCTGATCTAGAATTTCAAAATAATACATTATCTAATAACTATTCAAACACTATTTCTAAAAACCTCATCAAAATTAATCCAAAAAACAATTCAAATAATTTTGAATTATTATTTCCAACAC
Source organism: Apium graveolens (assembly GCF_009905375.1). Taxonomy (NCBI): domain Eukaryota; kingdom Viridiplantae; phylum Streptophyta; class Magnoliopsida; order Apiales; family Apiaceae; genus Apium; species Apium graveolens. The sequence continues at coordinate 56,271,847 of NC_133653.1, forward strand.
TCCCTCTTAATTTAAAATTTTTCTTCCCTGTGATATACTTGTCATCACCACCACCATTGTTGTTGATTGCTTCTCTTCACAATTTCTTCAAGTAGCACTTGTGTCCCTAATTTTTTCAAAGAGCACTTCTTTCCTATTGACCAGTAATTCCCATCACCATTGGAGCCCTTCTCTCCACTTTTCATCATTTATTCTCTCCACTTTTCTTCAAGGAGCACTTCTCTCCTTGAAGAATAAATGAAGAAAAGTGGAGAGAAGGGCTCCAATGGTGATGGAAAGTACTGGTCAATAGGAAAGAAGTGCTCTTTGAAGAAATTAGGGAGATAAGTGCTCCTTGAAGAAAATATGAAGAAAAGCAATCAACAACAATGGTGGTGGTGATGACAAGTATATCACATGGAAGAAAAATTTTCAATTAAGAGGGAGTGTTGGAAATAATAATTCAAAATTATTTGAATTGTTTTTTGGATTAATTTTGATGAGATTTTTAGAAATAGTGTTTGAATAATTATTTGATAATGTATTAATTGAAATTCTAGATTAGATGTTAGTGGGAGATGTTAGTGGGATAGGGTTAGCTATTTGTTAGGTGTTTTTGTTAAATGTGTAACCTATATAAAAAAGGCTTACATGGTATTTTAATGTATGACATCTGATAATAAAATTTAGTTTTTTTTTAGTTTACTCTTTTAGAATACTTTTATCAGTTATCATTTTTTAAAAAATCTAACATGGTATCCGAGCTATGTTCGATTGAGTAACTGGGCGTCAAAAATTGCTGCAAATAAATGAAGAAATGAAAGACAACATATGATGATAGTCCTGCTAGAGATTCATGAAGAATGTGTCTCAAGGCGTAAAAAAAATACATATTTGTTTTGAGTTATTGGTGATTATGTGCACCATGATGAAAAATGGAGAGAAGGGCTCCAATGGTGATGGGAAGTACATCACTGGTCAATAGGAGAGCAGTGCTCCTTGAAGAAAAGTGGAGAGAAGGGCTCCAATAGTGATGGGAAGTACATCACTGGTCAATAGGAGACAAATGATCCTTGAAGAAAAGTGGAGAGAAGGGCTCCAATGGTGATGGGAAGTACTGGTCAATAGGAAAAAAGTGCTCTTTGAAGAAATTAGGGAAACAAGTGCTCCTTGAAGAAATTGTGAAGAGAAATAATCAACAACAATGTTGGTGGTGATGACAAGTATCATTAAAATATCATGTAAGCTTTCTTTATATAGGCTACAAATTTAACAAAAACACTTAACAAATAGCTAACCCTATCCCACTAACATCTAATCTAAAATTTTAAATAATATATTATATAATAATTATTCAAATACTATTTCTAAAGCCCTCATAAAAATTAATCCAAAAAATAATTCAAATAATTTTGAATTATTCTTTCCAACACTCTCTCTTAATTCCAAATTTTTCTTCCCTGTGATGTACTTGTCATCACCACCACCATTGTTGTTGATTACTTCTATTCACAATTTCTTCAAGGAGCACTTGTCTCCCTAATTTCTTAAAAGAACACTTCTTTCCTATTGACCAGTGATGTACTTCCCATCACCATTGGAGCCCTTCTCTCCACTTTTCTTCAAGGAGCACTTGTCTCCTATTGACCAGTGATGTACTTCCCATCACCATTGGAGCCCTTCTCTCCACTTTTCTTCAAGGAGCACTTCTCTCCTATTGACCAGTGATGTACTTCTCATCACCATTGGAGCCATTCTCTCCACTTTTCATCATGGTGCACATAATCACCAATAACTCAAAACAAATATGTATTTTTTTTACACCTTGAGACACATTTTTCATGAATCTCTAGCAGCACTACCATCATCTGTTGTCTTTCATTTCTTCATTTATTCGCAGCAATTTTTGACGCCCGGTTACTCAATCAAACATAGCTCGGATACTATGTTAGATTTTTATAAATAAATGATAACTGATAAAAGTATTCTAAAAGGGTATACTAAAAACAAAACTAAATTTTATTATCAAATGCCATACATTAAAATATCATGTAAGCTTTCTTTATGTAGGCTACACATTTAACAAAAACACCTAACAAATAGCTAACCCTATCCCACTAACATCTTCCACTAACATCTAATCTAAAATTTCAAATAATACATTATCTAATAATTATTCAAACACTATTTCTAAAGCCCTCATCAAAATTAAGTGCATCACAAAAATGAAGAGAAGTGCTTCATAAATTTAAGATTAAGGGGGTGATTGTTGGAATAATCTTAAATTTAGTTATTAATTATTTGGGTTATTTATTTAAGTTATGTTTTAAATAAGATGTGTTTTGTTTTATATGTACCAAGACTAGGTCAGCTGTGAGTTACGCAGTATTAGAAGTATTTGAATAAGTCTGGAGTGATGGAGATAATGTGGGAGTGGATCCTATTTACTAGCCCTTCAGCTCTGTTAGTTAGTTTTATCAATTCTATATATTTTGTAAGGCGTAGCATGAAAAAACGCTGCACGTATTAATTATGTTTTCTCTCAGTTTCAATATATTAACAAAATGAGCATTTACTCACATAAGTTGTCTTATTCTTATATTTATATAGTTTCAGAACTACTTTTCTACATTATGTTAGATTTTAATAAATAAATGATCTGATAAAAAAGTATTATAAAAATAAACTAAAAACAGAACATAATTTTATTATCAGATGCCATACTTATAAAATACACTCTAATCGTGATCTTTATATAGGTGTACACTTAACCAATACACCTAATAAATAGGTAACCCTAACCATATCTAAAATTCAAAAACTACGTTATCTAATAAATATTTAAACTCTATTTCTAACAACCTGGTCAAAATCAATCTAAAAACCAATTCAAATAATTTTGAATTATTATTTCCAACACACCCTCTTAATTTAAAAAATTTAAAGAAGTTTATTGACCAGTGATGTACATCCCATCACCACCACCATTATAGTTGAGTACTACTTATCTGCCTAATTTCTTCAAGGAGCACTTCTCTCCTATTGACCAGTGATGTACTTCCCATCACCATTAGAGCCCTTCTCTTCACTTTTCTTGAAGGAGCACTTGTCTCTAGGGCTGCACATGGGCTGGGTTGGGTCGGTTTCAACAATTTACTGACCCAACCCAATTAGTTCGGGTTTGAAAATTTTTAACCCATTAATATCAAAAAAAAATTATAACCCGACCCTATTATATGAGTGATGGGTTGGGTCGGGTCGGGTTGGGTTGGATTGAATGGGTTGAATGGGTTGAATGAGTTGAATAAGAATAATAGTAGACAACAAAAAAAATGTTACATACAAGAAATAAATTATCGTTCAAATTATTACATGTATATTAAAATAAGTATAAAGATATTTTATACCACAAATGTAAAGTTAAAGACAAACACAACTTTCAGAAAAATAAGTGGAAAGTTAAATATAGAATATTGATTCAAGAAACATAAATAAGCATAAATACTATAAATAATCAAATTGGTTTAACATAATAGTTTGTGAAAGCACCTTGTTATAATGCAGCTCATTATCCGCTTCATATTTCCCGATTTCAATTAAATTTAAAAAGTTTAGTCTAAAATTACGATCAAATTCAAAATATATTATTGTTATTACTTCATTTGTCTACTGCCTAGTGCATAGTCAGTTATGGGCAAAAGCAAATGCATCAGGCTGTGTCCGAAATTAAAATGGGTAGGGAGTTAGTAATATATAATGGAAATGAGTTAGGACTTAACAATTAGACCGGGTTGGGTTGGGTTAGGGTTTTAAAAAGTTAAAATCTGAACCAACCCAATATAATCGGCCCAACAGAAATTAAACCCAACTAACCTATGGGTTTGGATGGTTCGGTTTGGTCGGTCCAAAAAAGGGTTGGTTTGGGTTGGTTTGAACGGGTTTGATAACCCATGAGCAGCCCTACTTGTCTCCCTAATTTCTTCAAGGAGCACTTCTCTCCTATTGACCAGTGATGTACTTCTCATCACCATTGGAGCCCTTCTCTCCACTTTTCATCATGGTGCACATAATCACCAATAAATCAAAACAAATATATGTTTTTTTACGCCTTGAGACACATTCTTCATGGATCTCTAGTATTTTTTCATTTATACACAATAATTTTTGAGGCCCTGTTACTCAATCGAACATAGCTCTGATACCATTTAGATTTTTATAAATTAATGATCTGATAAAAAAGTATTATAAAAAGTAAACTTAAAACAAAACATAATTTTATTATCAGATGCCATACTTATAAAATACACTATAATCCTGATCTTTATATAGGTGTACACTCAACCAATACACCTAATAAATAGGTAACCCTAACAATATCTAAAATTTAAAAACTACGTTATCTAATAAATATTTAAACTCTATTTCTAACAACCTGGTCAAAATCAATCCAAAAACCAATTCAAATAATTTTGAATTATTATTTCCAATACTAGTGTAGAATTAAAAATACTCAAACATACATTTGTAAGTTTAAGATGAAGAGAACATAAAAACAAGTACTAATATTATTTCTCTCAAAATGAAACTGATTACATACAGTGATATATAACCTATCACATACTACGTACATCTAGGAATAACACTCATAAAAATACTCCATGACTCCAACTTGCCCTACAAATACTCAAACAGACTATGACTTCTTCTAGCTGACTAATTCCACGATTACAAACTGGGTGCTGCATTTTACTTAAAACAAAAAATAAGTTTAGATTAAAATAACAACACATTTATTTAAAATTAAAACAAAATCTAAATAATAAGTTTTAAGATTAATTTCCAACAATCACCCCCTTAATCTTAAACCTATGAAGCACTTATCTTCATCTTTGTGATGCACTTCTCACCACTATCAAGTTTGATGCACTTCTCATCAAAAACAATTTTGGAGTACTTCTCTCCAGGTGCACATAATCACCCATACTTTTAAAATAAAATTTCTTTCACGACCAGTTGTGCTATGATATCTTTCTCATTATTTTCACCGCTCATGTTCCTCCTTAATTTTTGTTCTTGCTTCTCTTTCTTTTTCCATGCTTCTCTATCAAGAATGCTTTCATTTTGACACCTCATTCAATATAGATGGAGATTTTTTTGATGCCATTGAATATCATAGATAAATACTTAACATATAGGTGTATGTATAAAATAACTCACAAGCCCTAGATCATGAGGCTCAGATACCAAGTGTAGAAAATTAGTTCTGAAACTATATAAATATATAAGTATGAGACAACTTGTTAGGAATATATGTGCATTAGTTTGATGATATGTTTAACAAAACACTTAAGTAGAAATCTAGTGTTTGTAGCCTCAACGGATAAGACCACTTTGGCTATCCGTTGATGGTGTAGCTTTACTTAGAAATAAGTCTAGTGTTGTAGCACATTTCAGTCTCTGAATTTGAGATATAATTCTTAAATGTTGAGGGAAATTATAAGTCATGTTGACTACTAAAGGATATGCAGATAGGAAGGCCAATTGTAAATATTTCATGCCTTGTAATTTTGTATAAATGAAATGGTGTCAACGGATAACTTAAAGACCTTCAACGGATGAGAAACAAAGCTTCAACGGATGTCTCTAAAGCTTCAACGGATAACATCCTTCAACGGATGAGTGCATCAACGGATAGAGCTTCAACTGCTAACACATCAACGGATAAAGCCATCAACGGATGAAGGCTTCAACGGATGTTCTGTTAAATAGCAGTTGACAAGTGGTAGTTGTACCTACAAACAGAGGCACATGGGTTGACAGAGACAACTGAGATGTGGTAGCCTATTTCAGGAACATCAGAAAAAGCAGCCGTTCTACTCTAGCATAAAGAGGCAATAGTCAACAATGCACTGGAGTAAAATGGAGAAGAAACAAGTGGAGAACTTATTTTATTATTGTACTTTCTATCTTTGTCTTCACTTGTAAACTTGGTGTTATATAAACCAAGTAGCAGCTAGTAATTAGATAGAATTTTTCCAGAGCTGTTTAGAAAAATCTTGAGAAAAATTATCTAGTTTGTACTAGGATGCAGCTGTGATCAACTTCTTGAATCACAGATTTTCTGAAATACCATCTCTGGTGGAACAACAAATCCACCAGAAAAGTTTTTAAGGTCTGTTGTGTTCTGTACTTTTGTGCTTGAATATATATCTGTCTGTATTAGCTTAAAGCAATTCACACACTTGTTTATCTTAAACACACAGCCTTTGAAACTGCTCAAAACTTGAAAAAGTTTTGAGATTTACATTCAACCCCCCTTCTGTAAATCTCATTGTTAGTTCACTAGGAATAACAATTGGTATCAGAGCAGGCTCTTGAAATACAAAGAGTTTAAAGTTCTTGGAAACTAACAAAGATGAGTAAGAAGGATATTAGAGTAAAAATCCCAGTTCTTGACAAAGACAGTTATCACCATTGGAAGGTGAAAATGCACCTTCATCTACTCTCCCAAGATGAAGGTTATGTAAACTGCATTGAGAATGGTCCTCACATTCCCCACAAAGTAGCCACAGTTGCTACAGCCACAATTGTTGTTGGTCAATCCATTCCAAAACCTAGAGCAGAATGGACAATGGAAGACACAGAAGAAGTCCACAAGGATAAGAAGGCTATGAACATTTTGTTTAATGGTCTTGACAAGGATATGTTTGATAATGTGATAAATTGCACAACTGCCAAAGAGGTTTGGGACACAGTTCAGCTACTGTGTAAAGGTACAGAACAAGTAAAAGAAAACAAAATACGGCTTCTCATTCAACAGTATTAGTATTTTCATTTTGAAGAAAATGAATCTTTAAATGACACATTCAATAGATTCCAAAAGCTGTTGAATGGACTGAAGCTGTATGGTAGAGTGTACCAGGTGAAGGATTCAAATCTTAAATTTTTAAGATCCTTGCCAAAGGAATGGAAACCCATGACTGTCTCCTTGAGAAACTCTCAAGATTATAAGGACTTCACTCTTGAAAGATTATATGGAATCTTGAAGACTTATGAACTAGAGCTGGAACAGGATGAGGTATTGGAGAAGGGAAGAAAGAAAGGAGGTTCAGTTGCCTTGGTAGCTGAAAATAAGAAAGAATGCAGACAAGAAACTGTGAGATCAACATTAAACTCCAAAGATGGTACAAGCAAATCAGAATCAAGCAAGGGTAAGGAGCAAGTTGCTGAAAATAAAGACAACTCCAGTCAAGATGACTCTGATGGTATTGATGAGCATCTTGCATTTCTGTCCAGAAGATTTGCAAAGATGAAATTTAAGAAAAACACTAGAGCCACTAAACCTCATAAGAACATGGTGGACAAATCCAAGTTCAAGTGTTTCAATTGTGGTATAAGTGGACACTTTGCAAGTGAGTGAAGAAAGCCAACTTCTGAAAAGAAGAAATTTGACCAAGTAGATTACAAAAAGAAATATTTTGATCTGCTCAAGCAAAAGGAGAAGGCTTTCATTACTCAAGAAAAAGACTAGGCAGCTGATGGAGAAGAAGAGGATGGAGATGTGGAATATGTCAACTTGGCTCTCATGGCTGATTCTGAGGAAAATGAAGTTAGTTCATCAAGCAACCAGGTAATCACTACTGATTTAACACAGCTAACTAAAGAAGAGTGCAATGATGCTTTTAATGACATGTCTACTGAATTGTATCACTTGCGTGTGTCTCTTAAATCTCTTGCTAAAGAAAATAGTAGGATTAAAGAGAACAATCTGTTTTTAAGTAATAGAAATGCTGTGTTAGAAGATAAGTTGATTGACCTAGAGAAAACTAAGTTACATTGTATATCTGTTGAAGATGAACTAGCTGAATCTGTTAAGAAAGTAGAAATACTTTCTAATCAATTAGGGAGAGAGCAAGAGGTGATTAAAGCCTGGAAGACATCTAGGGATGTTAGTGCTCAAATTGTCAAGGTCCAAGGAATTGAATCATTTTGTGAGACTGCCTGGGATAAAAACAAAAAGAAAATGGAATTAATTGATGGGCTGTCAACAGATGTGGAATCAACGGATGATGAAAATTATCCGTTGAAGGAAGAAAAGGAGCATCCGTTGAAGGTTCCTCAATTAAAACAGGCAGATGTTTCTAACAGTGAAAAACTAAAGAAACTCAACAAAAAGTTTGGTTCAACTTCCAAGAACTTTGTCAAAGAAGAAGCAAGCACATCCAAAGATTTCAGTAAGGTGAATATAGGACACATGACCTTAGAACAGTTAAAGAATAGGCTCAAAGTGGTTGAGGATAAAAAGGAAACTAAAAGGAAATCTAATAGAAATGGGAAGGTAGGGGTTAACAAACATAACAATTACACACCTGATAAGTATGCTCCTAGAAAAAGCTGCGTGCATTGTAATAGTGTTAATCATCTATCTGCTAATTGCAAATCTATTAAGAAAACTCCCATACCTGTACCCTCTTCCATGCCTAATATGTCTGCATCACCTCTGCATGCTATGCCTGTTATGTCTCAACAGAATCCTTATGCACATTTTGCAAACATGCCATATTTTAACAATCCTTATGTTGCTGCATTTAGTATGCCTCAAATGCCATACAATATGCCTATGTGGAATAACATGTTTGCACAATCCATGCCTTATCAAATTCCAAATATGCTAAATGATTCTGTGACTAACCCTACACCTCAACCAACTACATCTAAGATCAAGGTTGACTCAAAGTTACCTAAGTCTAAAGATGCAGGAGGAATGAAGTCTAGGAGAAAGGCTAACATGAATGGACCCAAGGAAACTTGGGTACCAAAATCAACTTGATTGATTTTATGCTGTGCAGGGAAATAAAAGAAATCTATGGTACTTGGACAGTGGCTGTTCAAGACACATGACAGGAGATTTCACCCTGCTCACAGAGTTTAAGGAGAAAGCTGGCCCTAGCATAACCTTTGGAGATGACAGCAAAGGGTTTACTATGGGATATGGCTTGATTTCAACAAGGAATGTCATCATTGATGAAGTTGCATTAGTTGATGGTCTCAAGCACAACTTACTGAGCATCAGTCAACTATGTGATAGAGGGAATACAATTTCCTTCAATTCTGAAGCCTGTGTTGTCACCAGTAAGAAAGACAACAAAGTGGTTCTAACTGGAGTTAGAAAAGGAAATGTGTACTTAGCTGACTTCAACTCTACTGATGCAGAATCTATTACTTGTCTCTTCAGCAAAGCAAGTCCAGTTGAAAGTTGGCTATGGCACAAGAAGCTATCCCACTTGAATTTCAAGACAATGAATGATCTAGTCAAAAAGGACTTAGTTAGAGGAATTCCTCTAGTTGAATTCTCAAAAGATGGTTTGTGTGATGCTTGTCAGAAAGGAAAACAAAGGAAAGCATCATTCAAAAAGAAGCTTGAAACAACAATTGATGAACCATTACAGCTGCTACATATGGATTTGTTTGGACCAGTCAATGTATTGTCAATTGCAAGAAAAAGATATTGCTTAGTGATTGTAGATGATTTCTCAAAGTTTTCATGGGTCTATTTTCTTGGATCAAAGGATGAAGCAAGTGAAATCATTATCAATCACATCAGGCAAGTCAATAATCATCCTGACTTGAAGGTTAGGAATATCAGGAGTGACAATGGAACTGAGTTCAAGAATTTAACAATGAGGCTGTTCTGTGAAGAAATTGGAATCATGCATGAGTTCTCAGCTCCAAGATCACCTCAGCAAAATGGGGTAGTTGAAAGAAAGAACAGATCTTTAATTGAGGCTGCTAGAACAATGCTTGAAGAATCAAAGTTACCAACATATTTCTGGGCTGAAGCTGTTAATTGTGCCTGCTACACTCAGAATATTTCTTTGATCAATCAAGCTAAAGGCATGACTCCTTATCAGTTGTTCAAGAGAAGAAAACCAACTCTAAACTTTCTTCATGTCTTTGGATGTAAATGCTTTATACTGAGAAATCAATCTGACCATAAAGGGAAGTTTGATGCAAAGGCTGATGAAGGAATATTTGTTGGTTACTCAGCTGGAAAATCTTATAGGGTCTACAATCTAAGAACCAACATTGTTATGGAATCTGTGCATGTTGTGTTTGATGATAAAAAGATTGATGGACTAACAGATGAGGGACACCATGAGAGACTCAAATTTGACAACATTGAGATATATTGTGATGATAGTGAAGAAGAGACTGATGGAGATGACACTTCAAAAGGGATTCAAAACATGCCCTTGGATAATGCACAAAATTCTGCATCCGTTGATAGAGGCAATGCAGTATCCGTTGAAAGACATAATGCATCATCCGTTGAAGTATAAAATGAAGCATCCGTTGATCATAGTTCATCAACGGATAATCGATTTACATCATCAGTTGATAGAACTCCAAGTTCCCTGCAAAGGACCAACAACTCAGGGGGAGTTTCAACTAATCAACACTCTATCTCACATCATGACAATACTGAGGCCACCTCATCTAGAGTATATCTTCCATCTCAAAGGAAATGGACCAAGAATCATCCCTTTGAACTGATCATTGGTGATGCATCATCTAAAGTGCAAACAAGAAAAGCTACTCAAGATGAATGTCTGTATAGTAGTTTTCTATCTCAGGAGGAACCTAAGAAAGTGGAAGAAGCTTTATTGGATCCAGATTGGATATTAGCTATGCAGGAAGAGCTGAACCAATTTGAGAGAAACAAAGTTTGGAAGCTGGTACCCAAACCAAAGAACAAGAGTCCTATTGACACAAAATGGGTATTCAGAAACAAGATGGATGAAAATGGCATTGTCATAAGGAATAAAGCCAGATTGGTTGCTAAAGGCTATTCTCAACAAGAGGGAATAGATTTTGATGAGACATATGCTCCTGTTGCAAGACTTGAAGCCATCAGAATTTTTCTAGCCTATGCAGCCCATGCCAATTTCAAAGTCTATCAAATGGATGTCAAGAGTGCATTTCTAAATGGGAAATTGGAGGAAGAAGTTTATGTAAGTCAACCTCCAGGTTTTGAAGATCCAAATTTTCCAGACTATGTGTATTATCTGTTGAAAGCACTCTATGGACTGAAGCAAGCACCTAGAGCCTGGTATGAAACCTTATCAAAATTCCTTTTGGAGAATCACTTCACTAGAGGTACTGTTGATAAAACTCTATTCTTTAGGAATGTTAATGGCTCTAGTATACTTGTTCAAATTTATGTAGATGACATAATATTTGGATCTACAGATGATAAGCTTTGTAAAAAGTTTGCTAAGCTAATGCAAAGTAATTATGAAATGAGCATGATGGGAGAACTAACCTATTTTCTTGGTTTACAAGTTAAACAAGTTAGTGATGGAATTTTCATTAGTCAAACTAAATATATTTATGATCTTTTAAAGAAGTTTGACTTAATAGAATGTTCATCTGCAAAAACTCCCATGGCCACTGCCACCAAACTTGAATTAAATAAGACTGAAAGGTCTGTGGACATTACAAGTTATAGAGGCATGGTTGGTTCACTTTTATATTTAACTGCCAGTAGACCAGATATAATGTTTTCTACATGTCTCTGTGCTAGATTTCAAGCTGACCCTAAAGAATCTCACTTAGTAGCTATTAAAAGAATTTTCAGATATCTCAAGGGGACTCCAAATCTAGGAATTTGGTACCCTAGAGAGTCTGGTTTTGATCTAATTGGCTACTCAGATGCAGACTATGCAGGTTGCAAAATAGACAGGAAAAGTACAACAGGCTCTTGCCAATTCCTGGGAAACAAGCTTGTATCATGGTTTAGCAAAAAGCAAAATTCAGTCTCTACTTCTACAGCTGAGGCTGAATACATTGCTGCTGGAAGTTGCTGCTCTCAAGTGTTATGGATGAGGAATCAACTCCTTGATTATGGACTACATGTTGATAGAATTCCTATTTTTTGTGACAACACAAGTGCCATAGCCATAACAGAGAATCCTGTGCAGCACTCAAGGACCAAGCACATTGATATCAAGTACCACTTCATTAGGGAACATGTGATGAAAGGTACAGTGGAACTTCATTTTGTTCCAAGTGAACAACAAATTGCAGACATATTTACCAAGCCACTTGATGAATCAACATTCACAAGATTGGTAAGTGAGCTAGGTATGCTTAATTACTCTTAAAATTCATGTCCTTATTGCAATTTGAATTGAAACCTGAAATGTATTAGCTGCAAGAACAAATTTGATTTTTAACATAGATTATTCCATCAACGGATATTCCCTATCCGTTGAAAGTCAAAATTGTTCTGTCAACGGATGTTCATTATCCGTTGAAAGTCATATACATTTCTGGAATTTTTATCCGTCAACGGATAAAACTGAAGTGCTCTTCAACGGATGACAGTTTACCTTATCCGTTGAAATATCACATCAGTCGATTCAAGTGTTTCACAGCCGTTGATTCTATTGTCTTAACCGTTGATACTCATACATACAGCTGTATGTATTTGTTTTAAAGGTAGTTTTCAGAATACTTACAGTTTATTCTTAAATGGCTGAAATTCACTTACACATATTTATTGTTTAATCTCTTATTTTTTTGAGAAAGTATATAAGCCCTTATGATTTTTCATTTTTACTTTACGCTTTCTTGAAATTTCAAAGCTTTTACCATTTTCTCTCTGCAAAACCTTCAAGTTATTCTCTGCAATTTCTACTCACAACAATGGCACCAGTAGTAAAGATTATGTCTCAATCTGGGTTCATCTATGAGAAGAACAATTTCATAGCTTTGGTAGAAAAGAATGAAGCCCACTCAGATTATCACAAAATGATGGACTTCATCAAAAACTGTAAACTTAGCTATGCAATGCTGGAAGCCCCAACGATTTACTGTGAAGTAGTTGAGGAGATTTGGACAACTGCTGAGTTCAACTCCATAGATATGACAATCTCCTTCACTCTCAAAGGTAAAAATCATTGTGTTAACTGTGATGACTTACTAGCATGTTTTAAATTACCTGAGAACAATGCCATGACACCACACACTGATAATGATGTATCCAGCATGTTAGATTCCATAGGTTATTCTCTTAACTCTGCTAGTTTAGGGAGTATTAGAAGAAAAGGCCTTAGGAAAGAATGGAGTTTTCTTGGGGATGCCTTTATCAAGGTTTTCTCTGGGAAAATTAGCAATTTTGATGCCATAACTTCATCTCTTGTTAATATGCTCTATATGCTTGTTTCTGATAGGTATTTTAATTTTAGCAACTATATTATGCTAGAATTGGGTACTAGATTAGGTAACAAAGCTAATAGACCTAATAACATCTATTATGCTAGATTCTTTATGTTATTGGCTAACCATGTTGCTGAAGGTTTGGTCATTACAAATGAGAATAATAAACTCAAGTGTTGGGCACAAGAGAAAAGAGTTCTTGCAGATTTATTGAGAATGGATCTCAACAGCAGTGTGCCATTGGTATATTTACCAATCATGAATGCACCACAGGTAGGTGAGGTAATTGCTTCTACAACTCCTACTTCTTTCAACCCCTCTATTTCTTTATCTTCTAGTGTGGCCATGGAATCTGTGACAATGCCCCAACAGATTCCTACCAAGGTCACCAAAACTAAACTTTCAAAATCAAAGACAAAGAAAACCACCTCTGTTGTTTCTCAAAAGACAACAGTTGTAACACCTACCATTAACCCTGAGGGGAGTGAACAGGGTGTGAGTGGTGAGGGGAGGGGTGAACATCAAAGAAACCCCCAGGATAAGGAAGGAGAGAAAAGTGCTTCCCAAGCTAGCCAAGCCACAGTTTCTCAAAAAGTTGTGGTGCTTGAAAAGGTTACTAGCATATCCCTAGCTGCATCCTCCCAAAAGGATGTAACTATTGAAAATAGTTCCCAACCAGGAACACACAAACGAGGGAGGGACACTAAAGCCAAACACTCACCAACAAAAGCCTTTATTAGAAGAAAGAGAGCTAGAACCCAATCTTCTACACAGGGTGCACACACTGCACAGATACATCCATCTGTATCTATGCCTTCTCAAACTCAGTTTGATGTGGCTCCAACAAATATGGAGTCACAGCCCCATTCTCTCACAATTAACACACATCAATCACCACACACTTCTTCACCATCTCTAGATGTGGATATGTTATTCCCATCAATTCCTGATTCTCCCTCCTTACAACTCAGGGAGGAGCCCCACTCAAATACAGGTGATCGTCATCTTTTAGATGATTTGTTGGATCACCCGCAAATTCTTTCAGATGTAATTGAAGGATCTGTGTCACCAAAACTCATATCAATCTACACAGATTCAACAGTTATATCACTTTCAATTTCGACTTCTTTTCCTTCTTCAACGGATATCACTCATCCGTTGACAAGTGGTTGTTCTTCAACGGATAAGCTTAACAGCAGTTATCCGTTGATACCATCAGTTTCACCTTCAACGGCTATTCCTCATCCGTTGATAGTCTCTACACACACAACTGAAACAATTCCAAGTGTAGAAGACTTGATTACTGTACAATCACTTCTAGGACTGAGGGAAGGGAGTGACAATTTGAGTGAGAGGCTGGGTTGCTCCCAGGCAAAAGGAGAGATTGAGAGCTCAAATATGCATGCTATTTCTTCCAGCATGGCAAAAGTAAGTGAGAGGAGTACCACCTTAGTAGGTGAAGGTGAGGGAGTGAGTTGTGTGAGCCAGGGGGAGCCCCTGATGCAAGAACATAGAGAAAATGAGAGAAAAGCAGGTACATCAGATATAAGGATGGATCCAGCCATTGCTAGTGAGTCAATGATTGTGAATGATGCTGAAAAGGAAAGACAATTTCAGCAACATTACAAAGCTGTAATTGATAACATTTCCTTGGATGCTGACACTTTTACTCATCCTGTTTCAGCCTATCAAGTATTGGCTGCACAGGGCAATGTGGAGGCAGAAAAGACACTATATCTAGTACATACAACAGCATCTCTTCAAAGGGACAAAACTGCTATTAACAAGATGCCTTCAACAGCTGGTGAGTCATTTGAAGAATTTGGAGTAAATTCTGATGATGATGACTTTGTTTCTTCTGATGGAAGCATGAACTTAGGGGGAGATGAAGGCCCTAGTTCTATTCCAAATCTACCTGAATGGGCCTTCACAAAGGAGTCTACAACAGGGAAATTCAATGTCTCCTTAGTCAAACAAATCAGTTCTATCAAACAGGCCATTCAGAAAACTTCTCATGCTGGTACAAAGGCTATCCTTACAGCTCACTTGGACTCACTGCATCTCATGAAGTTGCAGCAAGTAAGACAGAATCTGAGTGTGGATGAACTCAGAAAGGATATTGCTGACTTGAAATCCTACAATTCTGAAAAATTGGATTCAGTCATGCCCTTTGGTACAATGCAGGATATTTTGTTGAGATTGAAAAAGGAATCACATACTGAAAAGAGGCTGGCCAAATTGGAAGACAGAGTTCAAGTTATTGAAGATTCTGTGGCCACCATTCTTCACAACCAACAATCTCAAACAAATCTACTTATGCAGCTGGCAAAAGCACAGGGCTTGACCCCTCTCCTTGATGATAACAAAAAGGGGGAGAGTAAAAGGGAAGGGGAAGGAGAGCCAGCTACAAAAATCCAAATATCTAAAGTGCTAGTTCCTGCCATCACTACTTCTCCAATCATTCAAATCAAAGGAAAGCCTGATGGAATTGATTTAATCCAGCTAGCAGCAGCTGAAATTCAAGTGAAAGAGCAAAGGAGGAGAATTGATGAAAGGATGCAACAGCTGTTTGGCTCAACACAAGATAAATCAATATCTGTGAAACATAGCACAAAGGTTGAACCAATCAATATGGAGCACAAGCCAGAAAGGAGAAATAAGGTTGGAGAGACTTCTTTCAAGAATCTAAAACCTATGGTTCTTAAGCCCAACACCAGATCCAGCAAGGACTCCACAAAGAACCCTCTAGACTTTGCTCAGATGAAAGAAGTGGACTTTTCTCTTCCAAAGCCTGATGAAGACAAAGTTTTGAGTACTAGCATCATAAAAAACAAGGAGACCATGGATGAGGCAGTAAGGAGAAACATGGCTATTATCTTTAGAGAGGGAAAGAGCATATGTGTGATGCAAGGACATCCCAAATTCTCAATAGCCAAGAGGGAAGAAACCAAAAGGTTAAAGAAAGAAGCTGAAAAACTCAAGGCTGACAAAAGAGCACAAGCAAAGCTTGAACAAAAGCTAAAGTCAAGTCTAGTTGAAAATGAGAAAGGAATTGAAGTCAGGGGTGAAGACAAGATTGCAAACTTAGATGAGGTTTTTGGGAGTATATTTGGTGAAAGCATGGAGGAAAAAGAGAAATGGCAGAAGGGAAACAGAAGAAAGGCCAAGGCACATAGAAGGAGTGAAGGCAACACTGAAGAAACTAAATCTCTACCTTCCATACCTGAACCCTTTGTTGCTGATCCCACTATAAACATCCATGGTGAACCAATCATCCCAAAAGAGGAACCTATTGATTGGGACACCATCAATTTGCCTACCTTTTTAACCACTCTTCCACTACCAAAGAAACAGAAAAGAAAATCCAAATCTACACCTCCCCTAAACTCTAAGAAATTCACTCAAAAACACAAACCTAACCCTAAGCCACCCATTTCTAAAGATGATTATGTTCACATCTGTGACATAAAAGAAATTTCAGACATTGAACTCTATCTGGATGAGCTGGAGGATGTAAGGGGAATTGCTGCTTACAGACAGCTACCAGAGAGATTGGTGTTCAGATACAAAGGAGCTGGGGAAAGAACATGGCCTCTCTACAGGATTCTGAATGAAGGCTACTCTATCTTGATCAGAGTCTTTTCAGCCATATAAAAGGATTCTGGCTTTATCAGGACTGCCAAGACTGAAATTCTCAACAAGATTGCCAACATAAGGAAAACTTGGAGGGAGCCCAATGCTTTGCCCAGAACCTTACTCATTCAAGAAAGGGGAACTACAATTCACAAATCACCTCATTGGTTGATGGAATTCAGAGATGATAAAGGAGTCAGAAGATTTTTCAGACTTGAAGACCAACTCAAGATTGCCAGCAATGAAACTCTCAAAGAAATGCAATCTAAGTTGGATATCAGTGATGAAGATGAAGCTGAATTCTTCAGACAACTCCAACTCCAAATTGAGGAAAATGACAAAGGGCTAGGAAAGAAAACCAGGGATCAAAGAAGAAAAAGATGATTTGCTCAGGCTAGAGGAGCACCCTTGGAAACACTGTAAATCTTCAATTACCTTCTAGTACATACACTTTTGCAACACTTTTAAATTTCTACTTAGTTTCAGTTAATCAAGTTAATCTTGAATTTATGTCTACAATTCTTATAGACATAAATAGGGGGAGATTGTTAGGAATATATGTGCATTAGTTTGATGATATGTTTAACAAAACACTTAAGTAGAAATCTAGTGTTTGTAGCCTCAACGGATAAGACCACTTTGGCTATCCGTTGATGGTGTAGCTTTACTTAGAAATAAGTCTAGTGTTGTAGCACATTTCAGTCTCTGAATTTGAGATATAATTCTTAAATGTTGAGGGAAATTATAAGTCATGTTGACTACTAAAGGATATGCAGATAGGAAGGCCAATTATAAATATTTCATGCCTTGTAATTTTGTATAAATGAAATGGTGTCAACGGATAACTTAAAGACCTTCAACGGATGAGAAACAAAGCTTCAACGGATGTCTCTAAAGCTTCAACGGATAACATCCTTCAACGGATGAGTGCATCAACGGATAGAGCTTCAACTGCTAACACATCAACGGATAAAGCCATCAACGGATGAAGGCTTCAACGGATGTTCTGTTAAATAGTAGTTGACAAGTGGTAGTTGTACCTACAAACAGAGGCACATGGGTTGACAGAGACAACTGAGATGTGGTAGCCTATTTCAGGAACATCAGAAAAAGCAGCCGTTCTACTCTAGCATAAAGAGGCAATAGTCAACAATGCACTGGAGTAAAATGGAGAAGAAACAAGTGGAGAACTTATTTTATTATTGTACTTTCTATCTTTGTCTTCACTTGTAAACTTGGTGTTATATAAACCAAGTAGCAGCTAGTAATTAGATAGAATTTTTCCAGAGCTGTTTAGAAAAATCTTGAGAAAAATTATCTAGTTTGTACTAGGATGCAGCTGTGATCAACTTCTTGAATCACAGATTTTTTGAAATACCATCTCTGGTGGAACAACAAATCCACCAGAAAAGTTTTTAAGGTCTGTTGTGTTCTGTACTTTTGTGCTTGAATATATATCTATCTGTATTAGCTTAAAGCAATTCACACACTTGTTTATCTTAAACACACAGCCTTTGAAACTGCTCAAAACTTGAAAAAGTTTTGAGATTTACATTCAACCCCCCTTCTGTAAATCTCATTGTTAGTTCACTAGGAATAACACAACTTATGTGAGAAAATGCTCATTTTGTTAATATATTGAAACTGAGAGAAAACATAATTAATACGTGCAGCGTATTTTTCATACTATGCCTTACAAAATATATAGAACTGATAAAACTAACTAATAGAGCTGATGGGCTAGTAAATAGGATTCACTCCCACATTATCTCCATCACTCCAGACTTATTCAAATACTCCTGATACTGCGTAACTCCCAGCTGACCTAGTCTTGGTATAAATAAAACAAAACACATCTTATTTAAATCATAACTTAAATAAATAACCCAAATAATCAATAACTGAATTTAAGATTATTCCTAACAATCACCCCCTTTATCTTAAAATTATGAAGCACTTCTCTTCATTTTTGTGATGCACTTCTCACCACCATCTCTTCATTTTTGTGATGCAGTTCTCACCACTATCAAGTTTGATGCACTTCTTTCTTTGCCAGATGCCCGTATCTTTTGCATTTGAAATATTGTAGCTTTCCATTGTGCCAACAGTCTTTTTCTTCATGACCCATCTTATGACAATGGTTGCATTGAACTTTGTTGCCTGTGCCTTTTGAGGATGAAGCTTTAGCTAATAGGAGTCCCTCATTTTTTCCTCCAATTTCTTCCTCCCTCATTGATCTACTTTGGTCCACGGCGTGGAATGAATTGATCAATTCTGAAATATTTAATTTCGAGAGATCTTTAGTATCTTCAAGTGAGGAAATTTTAGTTTCATACCTCTCGGGAAGAGTCACTAAAAGTTTGTTCACAACTCTTTGACTTGAGAAGTCTCCACCAAGTAATTTGATTTGGTTAACGATGGGCATCAACCTACTCCCATATTCCTTGACGCCTTCATTACTTCTCATTCTCATCATCTCAAACTCTCTCTTGAGGTTCAAAATTTGCATCAGTTAGGTTTGTTGGTTGCCTTCAAATTCTTCCTTAATTTTTGTCCATGCATCTTTAGGAGTATCACAATTCATAATAGTTGTAAAGATCTCTTCCGACACAACCGAATGTAGACATGAAAGTGCATTTGCTTCTCTTGCCACTTCTTCATCATGTTTTTTGATTTGGGCTGCTGTTGGATTTTGTGGAATAGGGATTGGCTCAAAATCACTCTCAATTGCTTCCCACAAACTCATAGCTTTCAAATATTATTTCATTTTGATAGCCCGTGAATTATAATGATCTCCTTTGAATAATGGAATGGAGACTGAGAAGTTGTTTGATACCATGGAATATGAAGGATAATATATATATAGGTGTATGTATAAAAATAACTCACAAGCCCTAGATCATGAGGTTCAGATACCAAATGGACAAAGAAGACATGGCACATTTGATCGAGGGAAAACCACTCCTGTAGAGTTGTGGGTGAGAAGTGCACCCCGGAGAGAAGTACTCCAAAATTATTTTTGATGAGAAGTGCATCAAACTTGATAGTGGCGAGAAGTGCATCACAAAATGAAGAGATGGCGGTGAGAAGTACATCACAAAAATGAAGAGAAGTGCTACATAAATTTAAGATTAAGGGGGTGATTGTTGGAATAATCTTAAATTTAGTTATTAATTATTTGGGTTATTTATATAAGTTATGTTTTAAATAAGATATATTTTGTTTTATATGTACCAAGAGTAGGTTAGCTGGGAGTTACGCAGTATTATGAGTATTTGAATAAGTCTGGAGTGATGGAGATAATGTGGGAGTGGATCCTATTTACTAGCCCTTCAGCTCTGTTAGTTAGTTTTATCAGTTCTATATATTTTGTAAGGCATAACATGAAAAAACTCTGCACGTATTAAATTTGTTTTCTCTCTGTTTCAATATATTAACAATTTATATATTTATATAATTTTGGAACTAATTTTCTACGTAGTTCACCTGCGTGCGAGTGCTTGGATGGATTCCAGCCAAAATCTAATAAAGAATGGGATGTTGACGATTGGTTTAGTGGTTGTGTGAGGAAAGTAACACTGAGTTGCTCACTAGCTCTCTCCTCTTTTTTATGTTGCTCACTTTCATCGGAAATTATCAGGAGTCCAGTGGCGTCAAGACTGGATGGGGTGTTGTGATTCTTTCAGAGTTAGTTGCGATCGTTGCTGCTGGCACCGTCCATCAAGTTTGTATCACTACTTGGAAGAATCTAAAGCAAGAAGGTCCTGAACTTACTGTTCTCCGCAGGGCTACTGTATGAGGTTAACAAGCTTCCATACTGTATGAGCCAAAATAATGGTCTATGTCTATCCAGGACCCGTCTCTCCTACCCAAAGTCTGCCCGGGGTTTAACAGGAAGGTAGGAAACTCCTCAACTATGGCTTGGCAACGGGGAGGCATATTTTCTGGTTCCGGGGAAGAGTTACTCGAAGAATGTTCGGGAAATCTAAAGTGGGGACGGTCAGGTCTGTGTTTCAGGTTAGCTAATTGTTTCTTTCTACCCCTCCTAACCATATAACCCCAGAGTCTATGCCATTTCGGGAAGAAAAAGAAAAGAAAGAAACACAAAAACTACTCAGAAACAGTTAACCTCAAAATCAAAATATCAAATTATATCAGACAACCTATACATACATATATACACCTATAACACATGTTATGAACAGTCATAAAAGCAAAGAACAAACCCAGTTTTGCATAGATTAAAACCCTTATTCGCACATATGTGTAAACCAAAACACAAGCCCAGATTCACTACAAACATCAACTTTTTCTTCGCAAACAAAAGCTATAAATCTAGACAACAAACAACCTGTTTGACTCACCAAAACTCGACACAACAAGAATGAACTGATTCAGATACTTGGGTACACATGCATTCTAAAAATTCAGCCTACAAATATTTGCGAAACAATCATGAAGAAACAAAGAATAGAACGAAGAAAAATTTAGAAACTTACAAGAAAGTAGGAGAATAAGGCGGCTTCGAAGAAAAAGCTCCCAAATCTGACTCAGAGAAAAATTGCAGAAAATTTTCGTGTTTGCAGTTGCGTAAAGTGAAAAGAAATGAGACAAGTGGAGTATTTATAGGCGCAAAGGGAGAAGTAACCCACTCAACCGCCTCGCAATCCGGTCCGTTGATCGAAGACATGTGGCACAATCCTGAGCGTCCAGAAAATAACCGCTGCAGTTAATGATTACATCGCTGTAATTATTTAACAGGCGCGACTTTTGAGGCAAAAAGGGGGGGAAAACTGTAACGTTTCGTGCATATACATATACTTACACACACATTCGTACAAGAAGCTCAACCGCCACCTGACACTCCGGAAAAAGTGCTAAAACAGTACCCACATGTCACATCTGCACCCAGGCCTACCCAAACACAATCCCGGGGACTTGTACCCAGCAACACCCCGGGGTTAGGGGCCATAAATCAAAAGGAAAAATGATAAAATTTTTCCAAGTGTCAAGAACCAAAAGGCCTACCCCAACATAACCCCGGGGACTTGTGCCCAACAACACCCCGGGGTTAGGGGCCACAAATCAAAGGAAAAATGACAAAATTTTGCCCAAGTGTCAAGAACCAAAAGACCTACCCCAACACAACCCCGGGGACTAGTGCACAACAACACCTCGGGGTTAGGGGCCACAAATCAAAGAAAAAATGACAAAAAAAATTCAAGTATCAAGAACCAAAAGGCCTTCCCCAACACAACCCCGGGGACTTGTACCCAACAACACCCCGGGGTTATGGGCCACAAATCAAAGGAAACGTGACAATTTTTCCAAAAGGCCAAGACCCAAAGGGCCTACCCAAACACCGCCAGGGAACTTGTACCCAACGACATCCCGGGGTCATGAGATAAATCAAAGAAGTGACACTTTTTCCAAGACAATTACTCTCCCATCCGGGAAAACCCGCATAAGGGAGTGGGAGGCAAATGATAGGCCAGAAGTAATCAGACCCAGATAAAAGAACAGAGGCCCAAAAGAGATAACACCCCAGGCCCAAGCCAGGGTGGTCCCCGGTGCAACGTGGCACATGACAAAAGAGTCAACTGTCTCATGTTACCCAAAATGGAACAATTGCATCCCAGCCGTTCACGGGTAATCATCCTAAGACAACTCTGATGGAGAAAGGACACCTGACCACACAGTCCATCTGGACCGTCCAACCTATCACCAACCAAAAATGATCAAAGGCCAGGATGAAGAGGTACAAAACCCCAAAAACCCTAAATCTTGGGACCTATAAAAGGCCCCAAAAAGAGGGTTTTAGAGGTTGAAAAATATTTGACTGCTAAACACCTATACACACCCTCTCACATATTTTTTGAATAGCTCCTTTTTCCCTCTTCTTCTTCAAGAAAGCCCATTTCTTATTCTCACACCGGAGTTGCCGCGGGATACAACTCTCTCCGGTTCTGTTTTGCAGAGACCCCTACTTGGCAGGTTAACCACACTCCAACCGCTACGGAAGTTGGGTTTCAGCACGTGTGAGAAAGGAGAAGACCTGAGAAGAAACCGATTTATCAAGATCTACAGATAAAGCAAAGTTTTAGATTGTTAGAGAAAGACCCCAGTATGATTATATATTTAATGCTCCCGTGGAGAAGGATTTGTAAAGCATTCAGGGTTGATATTACCGGATACTCAGCGTTATTGGTTTGACAGGAATATGAATCTTGATGAGTGTACGAGGGCGTGCTTGAAGAATTGCTCGTGTACAGCTTATGCTAGTTCAGATATTAGAGGTAGCGGAAGCGGATGCTTGTTTTGGTTCAATGAACTTGTTGATATTAGAGAGCATAAAGATGGACAGAATCTTTACATAAGATTGTCTGCTTCTGATTCAGGTAAACATTAATCGTCTTCATTTACTACCAGATTTAGTACTGCTGATTGCAACCTCGAATCAGTTACCACATATGGCGGTCTTACACAGTTAGCACTTAAGGTGATTTAGATATCTGTAAGACTCTTACAGATACCTACATTCGTTGTTCCCCTTTTTCGTGGTAGCTAGTAAATTGACATTTTTTTTCTAGCTCAATATGCAGCTAAAGAAGGGAGATCTAAAGTATGGTTCATAATCATCCCAGTGGTGTTGATTTTGACGATGATGTTTGCTGTCTGCCTGTGGATAATCAGGAAGAAAAAGAAGTACACAAAGGTACTCTTTTGGTCTAGAAAATCCTAGATTCCCACCAATATATTTTAGTTTTTACCATTAGCCTTCATATGTAGAAATTGCAGGGATAACGAGGCTGTATGCTAAAAATGTCGGGGAAAATTTGAATGTTGATGAAGACTTAGAGTTGCCACTTTTTGATTTCAAAACTTTAGCTAAAGCCACCAATGGCTTCTCTACAATCTTTAAGCTAGGTGAAGGTGGCTTTGGGTCTGTCTATAAGGTAAATTACCACATTACTGCATGTGTCTAATTTTAGAGAGAGTGGCTCAAGGCCACCCATATTAACAAAAATCATCAGAACAATGTAATTCCTGCTTATATGCTTAAAATAGATATATTATCTGCATGAGTACAGTGCAAATGTGCAGTATGGTAAGGGATATCCCTTTTCACTTAAATTAAAATGAGAGGTGCAATTTGGTGCACTGTTGTCATTCATAGTATGTGGTCTTGCTTTTACGATAAAGCGATTCATAACAGAATATCTTCCATAAGGCCATTTGATTTTGTATCATAAAATGACAATGTCATATTGATATTACATTTTAGGGGGTGCTTGATGAGGGGAAAGAAATAGCTGTAAAAAGGCTATCAAAAGATTCGAGGCAAGGGTTGAAAGAGTTTAAAAATGAAGTTTCATGCATTGCTCAACTTCAGCACAGAAACCTTGTGAAGCTTCTTGGCTGTTCTATGCAGGAAGGAGAAAGAATGTTGGTGTACGAATACATGCCTAATAAAAGCTTAGACTCCTTCATTTTTGGTATATTTTTCCTCTTTCTAATGATATACTCAACTGCACTTTCATCAGATTTGTACTCATTTTGTAGTGTACTAAGTTTAATGAATATTTGAACAGATAAAAACCAAAGCAAGGGACTTGACTGGCATTTGTGCTATGACATCATATATGGAATCACAAGGGGAGTACTCTATCTTCACCAGGATTCCAGGCTGCAGATCATTCTTAGGGATCTCAAAGCCAGCAATGTTCTACTTGATCATGACATGAACCCAAAAATTTCAGATTTTGGGACAGCAAGAATATGTGGAGATATTGAAACTGGAGCGAACACGACTAGAGTAGTTGGAACGTAGTAAGAATCTCAACTATTCTTTAAAAAGTAACGTTTCATGAGCCACAAATTGATATATTATTCGATTTGTTCGTGCAATGGTTACATGTCCCCTGAGTATGCAACTGGTGGAATATTCTCAGCGAAATCCGATGTCTATAGCTTTGGGGTATTGCTGTTAGAAATAGAGTGGGAATAGAATAAATAATTATACTCATTCCAGTACCGATCTTAATCTTCTTGGACATGTAAGTGCCTAGCCCATTATTAAATAAATTTCTAGTTATACTTGATGTTATGCTTTAATAACTGTAATTTTGTTATGCAAATTTTTTTAGGCATGGAGAATTTATACAGATGGCAAAATGTTGGACTTACTAGATGAGGTTCTTGCAGAGTCAAGCCATGGACATGAAATTGAAGTGTTCCGAGCTATTGAAATAGGGTTGTTATGCGTGCAACACTATCCAGCAGATAGGCCAACAATGGCAACTGTGGTACTAATGCTAACTAGTGAGATTTCCCTTCCTCAGCCTAAGGAACCTGGATTTTTCACTGACACGAAACTGCATAAAGGAGCATCTTCATCACCGTCGTCCACTATGTAAGAGTCACAACTATGGTTCCTACATATTATTAACTTTTTTAAGTGCCTCTAGGATTGCTCAATAGCCTTGGTTCTGAGTTTGTTATGTGATCGTCTTGGTGTGTAAAACCCTCAAGTTTATACATGTAATATTAATTATCATTCTAATCTAGACTTACTGTACAGTTGTTGTACCCATCTTTTATCCTCTTTCGCAGATTACATTGTTTTATGCACAATTCTTCAGAATCCGAAGGTGTTGGGAATACTTAGTAAAAAAATCTTATATCTAGATTAAACAGTACTACATTACTAGCAGTTTATCGTTTAATGCAGTATTCAGCATTGGTGTCCAAGTACGTTTTGAAAAGGATTAAAACTACTGGAGTCCGAACTCTTCGTTTTTGACCTAAAACAACTAAATTCACATCAAGAATACTCCAGGATGGAATCAGGACTTGTTAGCATTAATGCTTTATTTCCCATAATTTACAGAGCAAGACATTGAAAAATATAAAATAAAGTTAACCATCTTGTGTTTTTTCGTTGGAAAAATTCTTCGTTTTCCAATGTCAGTATCGAGTTTAATCTAATATGGCAGGCTCTTAGAACTTGAACTAATGACAAAAAACTTAAGCTTAGAAGAGCTTTCATTGCCATTAGCACGACGAGCCATTGATTCCATATTTTTGTATAAACTTTGTTTTACCATGTTTTTCATCACTTTCTTCCCTTCAATCAGGCCTCTTTTATTTTCCGGAGAGCCAGAGGACAATCTTCGCGTTTGAGGTCCCGAATGAGGCCTCATTTTTGTTTGTCGTTCGTCTTTAAACCACTGTAACAATCTCAATGCTCTTTTTTGTGCCAAGGGGCTACTTAACAAGGACATTTCAAGAAGAATAGGAACAATTCCTGCATTTGCCATTTTAAGTCTTTGAACCGAGCTTTGATGTGCTAAAATCATCAAAACATAAGCAGATAATTCTTGGCTTCTTGGCTTATCATCCCATGTCATGACCTCTATCAATCTCTCAGGAACCATTGGATTGCTTTCCAACATTTTTTTCCCCGATAAGGTTACTACTAAGTTTCCTAAGGTTGCAAGAGCTTTTTCTGATGTTTGTCCAACAGAAGACAGGCTCAAGAGAATGTTAAATACTTTATTGGAAGCCAATGTGTTTGCATTGTCTAGCATATTTGAAAGATTGTATAATGTACCTAAACATGATTCTTTTGTGTCAAGACTGGAATTCGAATCTAGAATGGAGATCACGAAAGGAACAATCATCGACGAGTTTATTGGAAATTGGCTGTTGGCTAGGGAAGATATAGACAAGATTAGCTGTGCAAAGTCATGCATTGTTTCTTCATCTAAAACACCGGTATTTTCGGGTAATTTTGACAAGATTCCTGCATCCATTATTAGTGCTTTGTTCCTGAGAAACCAACAAGAATGAAAAGAAAATCAATATGTATGCAAACCCCATGAGCTTGAAACTTAAGTCCATATGAGAAGCAATAATGTAGTGAAGACTTGACTTGAGTTCCCAATGTCCCATTTCTTTGAATCTTAAAAATGTGCACATCACATATAATTATGGGGTTCTCCAATTATGCAGAAAGAGGCTATAACAAAAATCCAAAGAAATAAAAACAGTATGAGATTGATAAGTCAGCACAGCAATATTCTTTGTAAGAGATTTGAAAAATGAGGGTTATAATGGAAGGTCAACAATTGTTGTTTATCATGTTGATAATTTTTTAATTTAGACTGTATGTTAACAACTATAATAAAATCAGAAGAATTATAAAAAGAAGTAGATGATTGACAGATAATGCATTTAAATAAATAACTTGTCTGCCAAACTAGTGATTAGCCAACTACAAGTTCTCTTCATCCTTGTGGAGTTTAGTGGACAGTCAGCGCACCTCATGCTCCTTATTTTTCATGTATTATAGGTTCATCCTTTAAATAATTATTAGTATTTGTCTTGGCTGAGATCGTTGAAGAAATGCTTCTCATTCGCATTTCTTGAAATGATATTTGCTAAGTATTTTATAGTAGGTTTCTGTTTGATTTTTTGTCTTGTTACTCCAAAAAGTCTAAATCAGTAACATACATATTCATGACTTATGAAGCAATAAGGATGGAGGATAGTGATGTCCCTCCCATTCTGGATATTAAGTTTGAAGATAAAACTTCAAATAGACCTGACTACCAACTACCGTATCAAACTCTTAATCAAATCAATGACAGCAACTAGAATTTCAAAACAGACGGAACTCAAAATAATCATCATCAAAATATGGAGTTGAAGAAAAAAGTAAAATAAATTTTCAGGAACTTCAGTTTAAGTTAGCTCACTTGATTCAGTACAGGGAAAAGAGTTTGCAAAGTCTGGCTTCTGGAAGTACAGTAATAAACAAGGGGAATATTTGGAGTACAGTAAATTTCATTTGGGAAGATATGAAAGGTAGGAAAACGATGGTACAAAAGTCAGGTTAAGCGGACCCAGTATAGAATCTTGTACAAGCACAAAAAACCAAGACTCTGCAGATGTGGATTGAAATCTAAATCCAAGTTGAGACCATACCTCTCTTTTGAAGGCATTTAATGTTTCTTTTTCCTTTTTTTTTACTTTAATGTTAAGAAGTCTAAAAACAATTAGCTGTACAAAAAGCTTTACTTGTTGAAAATCTAAATTACAGCAGAATGAATATAATGTTATGTGAGAGGCACAAGTGGATAGCTCAAATACTAAGCGTCTATCTCTTGTCACCTAATATCCTCATGTCCTAATTTTGATTTTTTAGCGATTTCTTAAAACAGATACAGTTTGTAAAATTTATAAGCCTAAATAAAAAAAAACACATGATGGAATAATAAATAAGTTGTCATTCCACTTGAGTCTTCGTATACCAGAATTATGTAGAGCTCACCTACATTAACATGAATTGTAGAATTTCTAATAAAAGATACTCCAATCACATCCTATAGTTACAAGTTGTTAATTTTTAGAATTGTAATAACATGTTGTAATGAACTTGTATTACTACTTTTCACAGATAAAATACTAGAAATAGAACTTACGTGTAAGTGCCATTAGCAAGTTCAATAAGCGCTTCAACTGCCAGCCTCTGTCTGGCCACCACTTCTGATCCAGCCATTGCAACTAGTGGCGGGATCACGCCTAGCTCCGCCATGAATTTTCGCCTATTCAGCCCTTCCTCGGCGAGTTTTTTAATATCTTTAGCAGCCATTTCCATCTCTTCGCAGCTACCAAAGTGAAGTTTTTTTACTGCGGTTTGTAGGACCACCATCTCTTGTTCTTTCTTTTCTTCTTCTTGATCCTTTATGTATGCAACTTCTGACATAATATTTGACGGATCAGACGGTTCATGTAGCGTGATGGAGCTCTTGAGGTTCAAGAACCGTCGGATTTGAGTAAAGAAACGTAGCTTTGTGATAGCCGAGTGCCATGTTGAAGTATGATCAGACATTTTCAAGAGAGAGAGAGAGATTGATATCTCTATAGGGTGCTCTTGGTTATTTATACAAGTCACGTTTTCTAGGCTAATTTTAAAAGAGAGAAAACGAGAGAAATGAGCTTACAGAATCTGACAAAAATGGAAGAAGACTTTGAGGGTAATAACATAGAGAGCACATGCCGGACTCATGATGACAGTGTCTCTAATAAATGGGGTCTATTGATCACTTAAATTATTAAATAATCAAAATTTCTAAAACCTTAACGTGTGAGAAAAAGCTGATATTATATTATTCAAAATAAATATTGCATGTACATGGAAACATTATCTCGAATTAAAATGCAAAGTATTGTATTATGTGTGGCGTTTGTTAACTGTTAGGCATTGGCGCAATAAGCAATCAAATTTCAAGATGCAAAGTAGTAAAGTTGACTTAAGTTAGGTTGCCGAATGCACTCAAAGTCCCAAAAATTGTAGCCTATTCAAATGTTGTTGCTTATATAGTCAGTCGCCAAGGACTCTTCAGACACTTTTAACCTTTTCTACATGCACCATATTCCGCAGCACATAATAATCGAAGTCAGCTTATTGATATCTTAACACACTTGGAAAACTTATACAATTACTGTGTTTTATGTTTTGCTTTAGAATCACTTCATCCCAGATTTCTCCAAATTTCAGTTTACGGGAGTGTAGAAGATCGAGAAAGATCACACGGTTATCAGTTATCACTCTTCTCGATGCTTCCTTTGCGTTTAAGAAGCCCTATATGTTTGTTTAATACACAAAACATGAAGTTTCAAAATCTCAATTTTACTTTATTAATGTGATCTGTTGATTTGATCAAGAACCATGCACATTATACTAACTAACAATAGTGCTGAAGTTGTATGCATCATCTTCTATCGAGAGATTATTTACGAAGTGGCGAATTTATAATTAATGTGGATGCATACACGAAGTATGAGTGTCAGGGAGTTACACGTGAGTCTGTGACACAGTACATGCAACAAAATTCAGTTATCAGGTATATGATGATACGATATGGATTGCAGCACTTATTATGATCCTTTATCGACGCTCTATCAACTGGAAAATGAAGATAGACAGCTCATACAATCAATGGATTTGAATCTATAGACGCTATAGCTTTCTGTATCAACTGTGTGATGAAAATTTCTTGCTAGACATCTCATACAATCAATTGTTTCGAATCTGTTTAAGAAGTACAAATGCACATTATAGTATAAGAGTGAGTACAGAAGTATAATTAGATTATAATACTGAATCCACTATTATGTTGGGACACCATCTTTCTGCTGCTGTATCAGTTCTTCTGTAATTAGTAATTACACATGTACACGAGGATTCTGATTTCCATGGCAGGGTACTAATAAGAATCATTCACTCATAACCAAATGTTCATTAGCTGCTATAAACACCTCCAGTTTTTCAAAAGTTTCCCAGACATTTTTTTTAATTCAGAAAGCCAATTAAGGTTTTCTAATAGGCTATTGCTTGGAATTCACATCTTAGAGTTAACATGATATAACTGGTTTCCTAAACGGAAACAGCCATCTAATTCCACATGATACTTTAAAATCTTCCTTGTGACATTTTTTTTTCCGATTCACTTCTAGATAATACTTTAAAATCTTCCTTGTGACATTTTTTTTTCCGATTCACTTCTAGATTCTGCACTTTCAAGCTCTGTTGTATCAATGACCAGGAAGAGATTCTGCACTTTCAAGCTAAATTGTATCAATGACTAAGAATGTGGAAAGCGGTAATATAAGTCAGGTTAATGGAGATGCCACTAAATAAATAAAAGCAGGGGAGCTTGACCATTAGTACTACTGGATCAGGATATAATTTTCCTCCTTATAACCAACAATAGCCAAACTAAAAGTGGATTGAAATATTCAAGTGATAGCAATGTCCATTACCATCACATATGACTAATATGTTGATCTTTTCTAAGACTGCAAGTCAATTAACGAGTCCAAGGAAAACAATGTTTGCCAGGATTTCTTAGCTGACTCGTTACAATGTTCTACAGAGAATTAGTAAATTTCATTGAACGGGCTATAATTTCTATCGAGAATTAACAATTTGAAAGAAATGTATTTGATTGTTATTTTCGTTGATGTGAGGTAATGAACACCCTGCAATTTCCACGAAGGATGAAAAAGTTCAAAGGTTAGACCACTAAAAGTGCTTGCAGCATAGGTTTGTGCAAGTATTGCTTTTTGAGGCTTTTTCTGTTTCTCTTTCTTTTGCGGTTATGGTCAATTACATAAATTTAAATATCCTCGCATGGATATCTTCACTGAGACTTAGACACTCGATCTCATATCAGCATACAGAGAAGGCTGGGCACAATTTGCACTTGCTACCCTCTAGGTTAACTATAGTTTAAGCTGCTGCTCAAGTTGGGTTGGATAGACTTTTTGTTTTTGCAAGGAGATGAAGGCACAATTTGGACTTTGCATTAATAATGATTATATAAATCTCCCCAGAAGATATAGAAGACTACTGTCGTTGTTGAGGTATCTAATGTGCCAACTCCATAGGAACCCTAATCTACTAGTCTACTATGTTCTCAGCACTATATATATGAACTTGTAAAAATTCTTGGAAATATTCAAGGATTGAGAAAGTATTTGAGATTTGCACTTAAACGCCCGAACTACAATTCATAACTGTGCTGTAGTGCTCAGAGGAAAGGAGTCTGAATTGCCGCAAAAAGGAATTTTACATAAAATCAATAATTTGATGGACCAATTTTGAGGCGGAATTAAATAATTAAAGATGCCCCAGCCGCGAATAAAATCTGGTGATTAAGGAGGACAACTGGTGCTTGAATGTCAATTATTTATGATCTTTATCTACATCTCCAAATTGCCAAAGAAACAGTACTTAGCTTAGAGACATCATAAGTAACTGAAGCTGCTAAAGAGTACCAAGTGCAATAGCAAGTTGTAAATATAATAGAATACAAATAATTACATGTCCAGTGTAGTAAATTCGCCCACAGCCACAAAGGTGGCTAATTGCTGGCCCAAAGTTTTATGAGTTGAATGCAGAATGCAGATATAGCAATGGCAAAACAGAAAGATCACTGTCACTGCACAGTTCTATCTTTGTCGATGAAAACTTTCCTATTTTAGTAATTAAAAAGCTTTTCGGCTATAAAACCATGTTGTGCATAATGACTGGAGAAAAAGGTAAGATGGTAGTAAATAAGTAATATGCAGACCAAATAAATTAGGTGCATTTTGATGATAGTCAGAGCTCAATTTAGATGTTCAGATTCTTAATACATTGCAGGTTGAACTAATGTCTGCACAAAACTTTTACTATGGTCAAGTTCTCATTATTTTAATAGCAAATGAACGGGTATCCCATGTATACGCCAACAAGAAGATTAATTCATGAAGATAGTTTATCCCTCTGCTTTACTCATACTTAAAATTACCTTTCCAGTAGAGGGTTTATCAGAAAGAGAATACTTTTAATTATAACACCAGCTTGATTATCTCATGAACTTCAGAACATGCAGCAGGATTGATATTAGTAGCACCGGTGTAATTCATGATATTTTGTTTTCTGTTTGCGTGAAGAGAATTGAAGAAAACTTAAAGATAATTAGTGATTCATTGCACTGTGTGCACATCATATTGGCCACGAAAATAGTCTAGTTTTATGTTCAGTTTGTCACTTTTGCCTATATGTTGCTCAATGTCACAGGATACATAAAATGACTGTTCCGTTGAGCAATATTTTTAAAGCAGTTGGCCTGCTTATAGATTCCTAGTAACTGCATCTATGGTATGACTTTCATAACTGATTTTACCAAGGAAAAAAAACACTTGATTCCAACAACTTTAATATTCAAGATATTCTAGCGGTGCTTAAACTCAGCTTAATGGAAGAATATCAACCGTTTTCTGCTAATTATGTAGAGATAATATGTCTGTCCACTAATTATGCTTTTAAATGGTAGGAAAAGATGCATCTGTGGCAATACCACAAATGCCTTGAGGATCAGCAACATCTCTAATGAAGTATCCATATCCTCCCTCACCCCATCATGTGCCCCACGAATTCTTCACAATCCAATACTTGTTTCCATTACCATTTGGACCATAGCCAACAATTGTAATCGCATGGTCACATTGTGTACCACACTCTGCATTAAATACACCTCCCGAGTAAAATCTGAATCGGTAATCGCTACTGTCAACAGCAACTGAAATGGGTTGATTTGCCACCGCATTCAACAAATCAGCTTCACTGTTTTGGGGCACATTTTGAAATCCATTTATTCTAACGGCTGCTTGATTTGCAGCGCTGCTTTGGCACGTACCTTGTTTGCTATGGTAAGGATAGTTTGATTCTGGGGTGATACCATTGTTTTGTTGTATAAAAGTAAATACATTCTGCATGCTACCCTTGTTGCAACCATGATCATACTGGTCACACTCTACAATTTCTTGCTCAGACAATGAAATCAGCTTTCCTTGCTTTATATATGTAATGCCTTCCACAGCTGCAACTGCTGAAAATGCATAGCAGCTACCTATATATAACCTCAAAAATTAGCCGCTTGATCACAATAACATAATCATTCAGAATTTATAAATTTAACGATAATTAACTTAAGAACTTACCACATTGTCCCTGTTCTTTCACGGGAGTGACCGCCCCTTTGTCTCTCCAGTCAATGCTACTTGGAACGGAATCTAATGAGTAGAGTGTCTGAAAAGGTTCAAATGGTACAATTTATAGGTAAAGATGTAGAGTTATATGTTTTAGCCTAAATTTATTACTTCATTAATTCTTAAACGTGTAATCAGTTACTTCTGTGTTTGCTGAACTAACATAAATTTATATGTTTCCTCTGTATGTTTCACCCTCTCAGAGATTTGACATCTATTAATGCAAATAAACGGTAAATGAACTAAAATGACTAAATGAGTAGCAGCTATAAGTGACTTAACTTGTTGCTTTGCCACAGCTGTGTTCATAATTTTGATTTGCAGCGGGCCGCAGCATTGATCATAGTTTTGATTTGGGACGACAATAGTGTTTTGTTGCATGCAATTAATCACTCTAATAATAGTATTAGCTTTCCATGATTTCCGTAATGGCAATGCCTTGTACGGCTGCAACTGCTTAGAAGCGGCTACCTGATTTGGAGCGACACTATTGTCTTACAGTATGAAATT
This sequence comes from Apium graveolens, assembly GCF_009905375.1. Lineage (NCBI taxonomy): Eukaryota > Viridiplantae > Streptophyta > Magnoliopsida > Apiales > Apiaceae > Apium > Apium graveolens. Next base: position 56,305,795 of record NC_133653.1, read on the forward strand.
AATAATGCGGATAATGATATTAGGTTTCGATAATTCTGTAATGGCAATGCTACTGCTGCAATGTGAAGGCAACTCCATGTAAGGCTGTAACTTATTTTATATACAGTCCTTATCAATTCCACGATCTCTAGCTAATTTTTTAAGCTAAACAAATCAACAATCAACGCGAAAAGAAACATCAAACAAACTAATAACTAATTATTAGATAATAAGCCTGTTAAGGCCCATACTGCTAGCTACAATTGAAAGACCTATAAGACCTTAGTCTAGATTAACTGCCACAAGGAAAAACTTGTAAATTCTAGGTCCTTTCAAATAGTAGGGTACGAAGGATAAGTGGCTAAGCCACAAAGGCCACCAGAATCAGCGACATCTCTGGCCAGGTATATGTATCCATTTTCTCCCCATCCGGTGCCCCAAGAGTTTTTCGCAATCCAATACTTACGTCCATTGTTTGTTGTGCCGTAGCCAACAATTGTAACCGCATGGTCGGTGTTCGTCCTGCATTGCATATTCATAATACCATTGTTATAATATCTGAAGTAATAATCACCACCAGCTATAGCAACTGAAATGGGCTGATTCGCCACTGCTTTAAGCATATCAGTTTCGCTGTTTTGTGGCACATCTTCGTATCCATTGATCCGAACAGCTGGATATGACGCAGCATTTTGGCAGTACCCTTGCTGGGCCTGATATGGGTAATTTGATTCGGTGGTGAGGCCATTACTCCTTATGAACTCATAAGTGTTGTCCATCATACCTCCACCACAATGGTAGCTTGTTTGCTGACAGTCTACTATCTCTTGTTCGGATAGTGAAACTAGTTGTCCGCTTGTAATTGCATTAATACTTTCTACAGCAGCGACTGATGCAAATGCAAAGCAGGAACCTATTCACATAAATTCATAAAACCACTTAAAAACATAAATTTATTGGGTTAACTATCAAAGTGGTTAATTTATTATAACTAAACAAAACCAAACTAACTTTAACGGAGGAAACCAAACATACATACTCGATATGTCCAACTCCTTATAAGGTCCAACAAATTATTAATATAATGCACCGCAGTAGAACAAGTAAAAGAACAGAGATTTAAACACTCACCACACTGTCCTTGATATTTCACTGGTGTGACTACGCCTCTGTCTCGCCAGTCCACACTCTCCGGAACACTTTGTACATTGGCATACCTAAAATATCGTCGTCCATAGTCCCCATAATTTTCCGGCATCACCGTAGCATCCGAAAACGGTGTTGTTTGCACGCTTCTATTGTAACCAGTGGCATGAAAAGTCCGAAACTCATCATCTGTCAAATCTGCAAAATGATTAACAGCTAATTTAAATCCTTTATCTTCACCGTTATTAAAAGCCTCTATACGCTCCACATTGTCCTTAAAAATCCGAAACCTCCTTTCTTTTTCGGCCAAATCTTTGTAAACGCGGCCATGCTGAAATATCCACTTTTCATGCCTTTCTAACATGGTTTTCTCGGGGTGCGGTGCGGATCGAGAGGATGAAACTTCATAGGGCAAAAGAAGTCCCATGAACAACAAGAAAAGGATCATGCACAAGGCATTATGGGAAGCCATAGCAGTATACTTAAACAGATTGAACTAGAAATATTTAGCAAATGATGCTTGAGCAGCAGCATATGCATGAGGTTCAATTTATAGGAAGATTAAGATTAGTATTATCTTCTTTTTTTCTCCTGATATGGTGGGAATCTATAGACTAAATCCAAGTATATCTATAGTTTTTCTTAATTATCTTTAACAATTTAGGATGGATATGAAGAAAAGTATAACAAATTTGGGTTGAGAAGACTGCATGACTGGCGTGGACTTGTAACTGTCCTAGTATCTCGATCGGCTGAATCGGGCTAACCGTTCGCTTCCTTCGTATGTGTAATCAAACAAAAAATACTACCTCTCTAATCCCATTCCAATTTACTAGTTTTTCATGTACCGTGTGATGCAATGCTTTATTATATATATTATTATAATTGTTTTTTATTTTAAGCCAACTAGTTTGATAAGCCTAGCGAAGCCCCAAAATAAAAAAATAAGATTTAATTATTATTTGTATAAAAATTGAATCAGCTTATAATAATCCTTGTGAAACATATATTAAATAAATAAATAAATGCTGTTAATTAACATAGTTAAAAGAAATCGAAGTGAAGTGAATCGTATTTTGTTTTATTAATATGACTTATAAATCTAGTTATAGTTCTGGTTATGCATCTAATTATTTTAGTTGTTATATTTTTTTTTGTAGGAATTTTACTTTGCTATATTAATATAACATGTAAACTTTTATTAATACGATTGTTTAAAAGTAAATCGACGCTTGGATAAAAATTAACCAATAGAAATTAATGTGAAAACGATGTATACGGAGAGAGTATAAGTCAATTCGTGTTATTTGAGATTTAATTTATATAAAATTTTAGAAGAAGTTATATAATTTTTCTAGTAAGTACCAAGATTTGGTAATTTTGTGGTCTAATTGAACATAATTTCGCTTATTAGTATAGATAGTTGATAACATGTGCGAAGCAGATTAAAATATCGAATTATTATTTGTAGTGCGAAACACTGATCAAAATTCATATATTATTATTAAATATTAAATTGATACTTGTAAAGAATAATTATTTAGTTAAAAAGAATCAAATTAGATATGAAATTTTCTATAATAATTCTAGTTTTGAATTTTTTACTTGTTATAAAAATCTAACATATTAGTTTTATTTTTGTGAAAAAAGAGGGGATAAATATCTCTTCATCACAGATTCGAATCCCACGGGAGGAGAATTTATGATTATAACTCATGAGTTAGAGAATGTCCCTTAAATGCGGTTTACCTTCGTTCACGTGATTTGCAGACTATTACGTGGGTAGCGGCTGCGGGTTCCTACGATAAAAAAAATTGTATACTCCCTTCGTCCTAGTGCATTATTTACGTTACTTTTCGGCACGCTTTTCAATGCTCGTTTAAAGTATTATTTTATAATATATTTTTTTTTGAATAAAACTTTTATGTTTAAATTTTTATTCAAATTTTTTTTTTAAGAAACATTATGAAACTATACTTTATAGAAGTCTCAAAATACGTGCCGAATAATAACGTAAACATCCAGTCGGACGGAGGGAGTAATATTTTATGAACGAATGTTTTGTTGTTTTAGATAATTTACTTAATTAATATTATTTGATAAATAACTTATAATTAACTTTTTCAATATAGCTTATTTCATATTACTTAATTATTAGTAAAAAATATTTTTTAAACTAAAAGCAAATTGACGCTTAAATGAATACTAACTAATAGAAAATAAAGTTTAAAGAGAATAGAACCAAAATTTGGTTTTTTTACTTACTTTTGTACTCCAATAAAATATGATTTCTCTTACAGAGTATAAATTTTAAATAACTTATGATCCAAATATTGCTTATTTTAGATCATTTAATATTAAATAATATTATCTTATCATTATTTTATAATTTGCTTTTTTCAATATAGTTTGTTTAATATTAATTAGTTACTAGTAAAAATTATTTTTCAAATTAAAAGTAAATAGACATTTGAATAAATACTAATTAATAAAAACTAAATTTAGATAGAGTAGAAGTTTAAGCAAATACCAAAATTTGGTATTTTGATATTTCGGTACTTTTGTGCACCAATAAACATGATTTCGATTATTAATAAAGAGTATAGTCCGATAATAGTACTTTTTTTTATCATGACTGAGCGAGATGGTAAGTAATTTAATCCTGTTAACCTTATTTATTTTAATTTTATTTTACATTTTTTGCATAAAATTTCACGTTTTTCAAATTTTAAAAGTAATAACTTGTATAGTTTTCACTCTAATTTTAATATACTTTATCTTCAAATCTTAGTCACAATTTTTACAATTAAATGTATAGTTTAACATTATCTTTAATTTCTATTTAATTTATTTAAAATTTTTACCATTAATATTAATTCTAAAATGACAAACATGTACTTGACGACCAAATCATAAATTAAACCTTATCCTAGTTTTGTCAATCTTTGTTAATAACAAATTGCTATTGTTTATGGATGCTCTATATTATATTACAACACACGTCTCAGTTTAACTTTTCTCAGTTTAACTACAAAATTGACCGGATTTTTAAGCATCGAAAATGATGCTGGCGAAGATGTAATTTTACGAGTATACAATTTTATTTAGTTTTAGTTTATAATTGAGTAATTATCATTATTACAGATTAGTTCTAAAATATTTTTAATACCATTCTCTGTATCCATTTGAAGTACTTTTAATACATATTAGTTCTGTAATTTTTGAAGTCACATTCAATAAAAATTATAGTTGAAACTCGACTAATTAATAATCGATAAATTAATAATCTCGCTAAAATAATATTTTTCTCCAAGATCAATATAATGGACAGAGTATATTTTTACTCCCGATAGAATAATAAATCCGCTAAAATAATATTTTTTGTTGGTGTCAACCATATTACTTTAAAGAGTACAACTATATTAACTAGAGATATTTAAAAAATTCGAAACCCGAAATCGGATTCGATCTGATCCGGAAAAAATCCAGAAAAGCCCGATCCGAAAAAGGTCTGGTTTGGTTCTGCCCGACCCACGGTCCTTAAATGGGCCTCCTTTTTTCTCAAAAATCCGGTCGGCCCGAAACCCGAAAAATCCAAATAAATCCCGGATTTAACAAAGTCCGAATAAAAGTTCGGATCTAAAAAATTCCGGATAAAAGTCCGGTTTGGTCCGGATAAAACCCCGGGTTTTTTAAAAAATCTGATTAAAAACCCGATTTTTATATAAAATTTAAAAATATACAATACTTTTTGTAATTTTAAAAAAATATATATTATTATATTAGAAGCAATTAAGTTATATCAGATTATTTGCCGACTTATTTCTTTAAAGTTTTCTGTTTTTTTCATCTAATTAAAAGGTATTAAAGATAATTACTAAATTAGTTGTAATTGTAACCGAATTTTATTATTATTAATTGCAAATGATGTCCAATTTAAATTTATAATTTTATATTATTTAGTATGTGACTATACAAAATGTATGAATTAGGCAGTCTAGTGCATCAAGAATGCATAGTGCATACAGAGTAATAACAACTAACAAAATTGTGTTTGAAACTAATAATTAGGGCTGCACAGAATTCCAGTCTGGACCTGAAACCCGGACCGGACTGGGTCTACCGGTCCAAGACCTGGACCGGACCGGACATACCCGGTCCGGTCTCGGGTCCTTATAATTGAAAAAATCCGGTCTTCGGTCTGGTCCGGTCTAAGACCTGAAAAAATCCGGTCCAGACCTGAATGGACCTGAATTCATATATATAATTATTTTATCTTTAATTTATGTCTTATAAGTTTATATATAAATATTAAATATTCACCAATATCATATTTTATTGATCCAAGTTAATAGATAATAAATTAAAAAATAAAATAGATCGTTTAAATTACTAAATTTCGTAATTCATGTAATAAAATATTAATATTCATACTCTTAAGATTTTATATTTACTTTTAAAATCATAAAATATGTACTTACTTTTAAATTTTTATTGACGTACCAAGTAACAAAATTTTTAATGTATATAAATTTGAAAAAAAAAATAAAAAAAAATTATATATAATTTTTTTTTTATATAAATATTAATTAAACAGGTCCAAACCGGTTCTGTCCCGGTCCAATCCGGGTTTTTCCGGTCCGGTCTCGGTCCAAATATATGGCACAATATTTTGTTAAGTAGGCGTAACTACTAATGGTTAAGTTACAGCTCGATAGCCGTTGGTGGAGTAACTTGTCAATGATAAGAATCTGTAGCATTTTTCATGTAGATCTCAGATAATAGTTAGTGTTGTAATTGTTAATTCCATAGTCATCTTTGACTCAATGGATAAATTGAATATGGTGGCTAATTGTAAATATTCGATGCCATGTAATTCTGTTTTAAATTAACTTAGACAATCAATGTCTAAGGAAGAACACTTTCAACGGATACAGAACTAGTTCATCTATGGTTACAGAATCAGCTCATCTACGACTAAGGAATTTACACTGTCAATCACTAATGTAGCAAATAACAGTTGGCAATGACCAAACAACTCACAAATATCAAATCTGACAGAGCACATGGGCTGATAGAAGATCTCAGTTTGAAAAATGGGAGCCAAGACAAAACGAGCATGTGATCTAGGAGAGTGAAGAAGAATAAACATTTCATTTCCATGCATGAAAAATTGGAGGGGCATTCGAAGCAACACATCAAGATAAAATCTAACCCAATTTGTCATGGTTCACGGGATAGAAAATGAAATAGCAATCTTGCTTGTTGTACCTCGAAGACTTTGATATGTAGTTTTCAGCAAGACTTGTAATTGGTAATATATAAACCAAATAGTAGCAGTGTAGTCTCTAAGAAGTAAGAATTAGGATTTTCAAAAGAGCTAAGGTATGAGCACTTTCTCTTAGAAAAATACTTTAAAACGCAGCTGTGAAATTCTTATAATTTACACAGATTATTTCTTCAATATATAAATCAGGTGGCAAGTCAAAAACAAACCACCTGATATTTTAAATCATGTGTTCTTATTTCACTTTAGCAATTGTTCAAAATAAAAAAGTTGAAAATTATAATTTGTATTTAACCCCCTTATACAAATTACTCGTATATTGATTGTTTATAAATAACAATTGGTATAAGAGCAAGCCATCAATCTACAGAGGATTTAAAAAATCTTGAAGCCATACAATCAATTATGGGTAAGAAGGATGTAGGTGTGAAGATTACAGTTCTTGAGAGAAAATTCTATTCTCACTGGAAATTTGATTTAGACTTCCATGCCAAATGCCACTAAATTAAAAATGAACACAACTAAAAGGAAAGAGGACGTTTCTAATTATAGAGGCATTGTTGGATCTCTACTGCACTTAACTGCTAGTAGACCAGACATAATATTTGTTACATATTTTTGTGCTAGATTTCAGTCTGATCCTAGAGAGTCACATTTAGTAGCTATAAAAAAGAATATTTAGATATCTCAAAGGGACTTCAAACCTTGGCATTTGGTATCCCATAGAATCTGGTTTTGATCAAATTGGCTATTCAGTTGCAGACTATGCAGGTTGCAAAATTGACAAAAAAAGTACAACTGAAAGCTGTCAATTTCTAGGAAACAAACCAGTCTCATGATTTAACAAGAAGTAGAACTCAATATCAACCTCCACAGTTGAGGCTGAGTATATTGAAGTAGAAAGTTTTTGTGCACAGATCTTGTGGATGAGGAATTAGCTACTTGATTATGGACTAAATCAGGAGAAATATCCAATCATGTGTGACAACACTAGTGCTATTGCCGTCACCAAAAATCCAGTTCAACACTCAAAACAAAAACACATCGATATAAGGTATCACTTCATCAGGGAGCATGTGATGAACGGTACTGTGGAACTTCATTTCGTTCCAAGTGAGAAGCAATTAGCAGTATCTTTACCAAGCCTCTTGATGAATCAACAATTACATGATTAGTAAATGAGCTAGGTATGGTTAATTTTTCATAACTGTTAAGATTATTTGTTAATTACCACATTAAGCAACCAGATTGCATGTAATGATACTTGTCTGAAAATGCTTTCAGATTTACTAAGTTATACTATATTGAAAACTATTTTTAGTAGTTGATAGTCATTTCTAGTAATGGGTCACCCACTTTTATTATTTCACATTTATTTTTTTGCACAAATTGGGAAATTACTTTTCATTTACTTTAATTTATTTCTTGAAAGTATAAATACTTATCTGACTTCGTCAAATAATTTTAATATACTCTCAAAGTTTTTTAAGGCAAAAAGAACCTCTCTCTCTCTCTCTCTCTCTCTCTCTCTTTCATCAAGCAAAAACCTTTTTTTTAAAACTCAATTTGTTCATTACAATGGCTCCTGTCAAGATTATGTCTAGCACTGGTTTCATCTACGAACAAAATAACTTTGTGGCCTATGTAGATACAGACACTGGGTACAAGGAATTTGTACCAATAATGTAATATATCAAGAAGTGTAAACTATTTTATGCCATGTTTGAAGCTCCAGTCATCTACTGTGAGGTGGATGAAGATATCTGGATTTCTGTAGAATACGACAGCACCAATTTGGCACTTTCTTTCATTCTTGATAATGTTTGGCATACCGTTAATCCAAATGTTGTCTCAGCATGTTTCAGAATTCCAGAAAACAAAGTATTAGTTGAACCTTCACATGCTCAAATAGTTCAAATACTTCTTGATATGAGTTATGATGGTTCTACTAATAAATTTGGTGCTATTGGTACAATGGGTTTAAGGAGATAATGGAGTTTTTTACGTCATGCTTTCATCAAAGTTTTTGCTAGAAAAATTAGTGGCTTTAATTCTATTACTACTGATATGCTTAGTATGCTTTACATGCTTTTGACTTGCAATTTCTTTAAGAAAAGATATTAATAAAAATTAGTGTTAAGCTAGGTAATAAAAGTGAAAAAAGAAAGAACATATATTTTGCTAGATTTCTTATGATGCTAGCTAACCATCGAGTACCAAGTATAAATATCGTGAACCCAACTAACACGATGAATAGATGAATCTAGAACAAGAGAGTTCTTGGAGATCTCAACAGAATGAAAAAACATGACAATGTGGCTTTTGTGTTGCCACCAGGTATGCAGATTGTAATCAATTCTATCCCTATCTCCACTTCCCCCTAAATGCTTCTTTAAATTCTTCAGTTGTTATGGAGATTATACAAGTAACCCAACACTCTCCTTCCGTAACAACTAAAACTAAAACTTTTAAATCCAAGTACAAGAAGCCAACCTCGGCTATTTATCAAAATACTACTGCTGTAACAACTACTACATAAACTACACCTGAGGGGAGTCTGATTGGTGGTGTGAGTGCTGAGGGAAGGGGTGAACATTAAAAAAAACCCTAAGGATAAGGTAGGTGAGGATGTGAGTATGCTACCCAAGTCAATCCATGACTTGTCTTTTCAAAAAGGCAAAAGCATTGAAAAGAAAGTTCGCTCATCCCTACTAGTATCCTCCCAAAAGAATTCCACTATTGAACAAAGTTCTCATCCAGGACCACAGAAAAAGAGGGGGAGGGACACTGTTGCCCAAGACACACTTATAAAATATGTCTATTCTAAGAAGGGTAAAACCTTTAAGGGTACACGGGGTACACACACAACACAGCTCATCACATTTGTCGAGCCTGTGTCATCTCAAATTCAGCTTGATGTGATTCCTGTAAATGTGAGTCACAGTCCCACTCTACACAATTTATAGTCGAAATAACAGAACGAAGCTTACATGTTTCTCTCATGGAAGTTGAGTTGTTGCAAACTTCCCAAGCTGATTCTCCATCTTTTCATTTCATGGAGGAGCCCCACTCTGAAGCTGATGATCATCATCTTTTAGATGATTTGTTGGATCATCAATCATTTCTTTCAGTCACTCGAAGTGAAACTGTGCACTTAAATATGTCTCATCAATTTTCACAGATTCTACTCTAGTGACAACTTCAACTGCTCCATCCTCTTCATCAATGGCTATTTCTCAATCATTGGTAAGTGTTAGTCCATCAATGGCTAGCTTAATATCACAACCTTTGAAAGCTGCAATTATACCATCAATGGCTATTACTCAGCCCTTGGTAAATTCTTCTGCATCTATCATAGAAAGGGTAGAAGATCATTCAATTGCTCTAACACTTGCAGGACTTCAGAGAGGGAGTGAAAATCTTTCTGAGAGTGAGAGACTGCTTTGTGAGCGGGCAAAATGAGGGGCAGAGAATGAGAGGCCGTCCATTTCTTACGGACCAACATGTGAGATTGAGAGTACCACCTTAGTAGGTGAAGGTGAGGGTGTGAGGATAGTGATATAGGAGCAGGACCTGATGCAAGAACAGAGAGAAATTGAGAGAAATACAGGTACATGAGGAATAAGGATGAAGACTGTTCATGTTTCCTCAACTCCATCCAGTCGAGATCTGTACAAGGAAAAATATCAGGTTATTTTGGATAGTGTGAATCGTGATCCTTCCAAATTTCAACATCCAATTCCAGCCTATCATATCCTAGTTGGTCAATCAAACTTGGAAGATGAAGCTGCTTTTGGATTGACATATACCGCACAATCCATGATGAGAACTAAGGATGATTTCTCAAAGATTCCAACTGAAGCTACAGATGACTGTGAGTATGATACTAATAGAGATGAAGAGAATGTTGTTGGTCCCTCACATCCATATGTTAGATATATTTGTGATGTCATGTCTAATCTGATTTTTTAGTTTCAGAACTTATTATCAGAATATCAAAACTTAACTGGAAATCAGAACTTACTGAAGACAGGAAGTTATCAGAACTTAAGGTGTCAGAACTTATATCAGGACTTAAGTGCGGATACACTTCAGGGATGAAAACCGGCTGATTTATAGGAGAGGATCTGGATTAACAAGTAAAGATATGCATGAAGAATTGGATAGCTATAGGACTGCAGTAGATAATCTCTGATTGATATATTCTAGGAAATATAATCATTATCATATCAATTGGTAGTTATCTTGTAACCGTGTAATATATAAACACAGATTATGGTTTACACTATATGTGTTATCATTCACGAGAATATTATTCTTTGTAACCCTAGCATCTCTTAGTGATAACTTACATCACTGAGAGAGTAGGTTAACCTACTGTAACAGAGTTTGATATATTGAATAAACTTGTTTTCTGTTACATACTTGTGTTTATAATCAAATTGATTGTAGATACTATATTCAACCCCCTTCTATAGTATCATTGAGGCCTAACAAGTGGTATTAGAGCCAATCTGTTAAGCTTATAAAAAGTTAAGATCCAAACAAACAATCAATCATGTCTGATCAAGCAAAAATACCAGACCCTCAAGAACCTGAAAAGGTTCAACCCATTCAAAACAACAGTAGATATGAAACCATCAGGGTTCCTTTGCCCAGGGTGTCTGAGTACCCTGTATGGAGTGTGAAGATGGCCATATTTCTGGAAGCTACAGATCCAGAATATTTAGACAGAATTCATGATGGTCCACATAAGCCCACAAAGCTTTCTGTTGTAGTTGGGAATGAGCCACAAAGGATGATTCCCAAAGAAAAGAGAGAATACACCACTGAAGACATCTCTTCACTAGGAAAGGATGCAAAACTAAGACACTTGCTTCATAGTGCATTTGACAATGTCATGTCAAATAGGGTGATTGGATGCAAGACTGCAAAGGAAATCTGGGATGCATTAGAAGTGAGATGTCAAGGAACCAATGCCATCAAAAAGAACAGGAAGACAATACTCACACAGGAGTATGAGCATTTTAACTCAAAATCTTATGAGTCACTAACTGATACATATGACAGATTCACAAAGCTATTGAATGATCTGTCACTAGTGGATAAGGAATATGATACAGAAGATTAAAATCTGAAATTTCTACTAGCTCTTCCTGAAAAGTGGGATTTGAAAGCTACTACAATAAGAGACAACTATGAACTTGCTGATATGTCTCTTGATGAAATCTATGGGATGCTCAAGACTCATGAACTTGAGATGGAGCAAAGAAAGAAGAGGAATGGAGGGAAGTCTAAGACAGTTGCTTTAAAGGCTAAAGAAAAGCCAATTATCTCTAAGAAGGCAAAATGAAAGGCTCTCATCATACAGTCTGATTCAGAGCCATCAGATTCTGATGATGATGATTTAGAACCTGAAAATTTATCTGAAGTGGATGTTGATGCAGAGAAGATGCAACTGTGTGCTCTTATGATAAAGGGTATCACAAAGATAGCCTATAAGAAATTCAGAAATGGTAAGAAGATTTCCAGGAAAGGTGGAAGTTCTAACAAGAAAGGGTTCAGAAAGACTGAAGGCAAAGGAGGAAAGTCTGACAGAGGAGACAAGTCAAATGTCAAATGCTACAATTATGGTGAAAGAGACCACATCTCTCCTGATTGCAAGAAAGGAAAAGGTGATAAAGGCCAGACACTTATCACAAAGAAGAAAAACTGGGCAAACACTTCAGAATCTAAAGAAGAGGTGAATTATGCCTTAATGGCAAATGCTGATAGCAGTTCTGATGTTGCTAAACTAGAGGTACCTCTATCAACTCTTGCTTTTGATACAAAAGATATTACTGAGTTGAGATTATTTCTGAAAAACATTTATATTAGCTATAGAGATCAGACTTTAGAGAATGAAAGATTAAAAACTGAAAATCTAAAGTACAAAAACAGAAATAGCTATCTTGAAGAAGAGTTAGTCAAGATGAACACTATTCAGACAGAGAGAGATAATGTTGTGTATGTTAAGAATGAATTGCTTAAACAAAATGATTATCTAAAAACTGAATTAGAAAAAGAAAGAGAAATCATCAAGACTTGGACTAACTCAGGCAAAACAGCTCAGAATATTCTAAGTAGTGGAAACTGGAAAGAGGGGTTAGGTTATAAAGATGGTAAAAGTGAGAAAGGGACTATGCCAATTAAGCCAATTGCTATCAAACAGATTGTAAAGCCAAAGGTAAATCCTGTTAAATTTGTTACAAAAACCGTTGTGTCTGATTCTAAAAAGATGAAAGACTCTAAAACAGAAGTCAAAGAAAAGTCAACTTCTGTCAAATCAAAACAGGATAAACCAGCTTTGGTGAACATTGGCTTAATGACAAAGAAATAGCTTAAGTATAAGCTGAAAGATATTAAAAATGTGAACAAGGTAAAGGAAGCTAGGAAAAATAGGAATGGAAAGGAAGGTGTGAATAAAAGTAATAATTATATGTCTGTTCCTAATGCTCCTAGAAAGAAATGCTAAAATTATGGAAACTCTAACTGTCTTGCTTCTTTTTGCAGGAAAAATAAAGATGTAAACTCTTTACCTCCTAGATCAGGAGTTAAGAGTCAGTCTGTTAGGTTTAAACCACAAAATCTGTAAGTCATATGTCATAGCCTATTTGTATATTCGAGGATTCAACTCAACTCAAATAAGAATGTAATAAGTAAATAGTGGAACTACCATCAGAGAGATCTCGCAAAGTAATATCTGTCAAAGGATTCAGAGACAAGGTTCATCTACAGACTTGAGGAATTAATTCACTGGAAGAAGTTCAAGAAATTGATCATGCCTCAGTGATATAAGTCAAGATCGTGGATTTAATCAAGTGACAGAGATCTCGTCAGAGTATCAATTAATTACAAGGATTTAATCTGAAGAAAATCAAAGTGTCAGAGTCAAGACATGAAGAAACGTCATGGAAGTTAGTCACTCATGAACCAGACAGTACATCGAGTGTCAACGTTGAAGTGGTGGAATTGATTCATAATTTTCAGTGATTTTCAGAAGATTTGCAGAAGAATGGTTGCTGCTCAAGACTAGAATTAATTCTCTATTAATTAATTAATTCATCTAATTTAATTAAGAAAATAAATTATATCTGCAAAGAATAATTTATTTATTAATTGAATTAATTGATTAATTAATTCTGAATTAATTTTAGGAATTTTCAGAAGTTTAATTGGATTAAATTCAAGCATTAAATCAGCAAGACAATTGAAAATGAACTAGCATGACAATCAGGATTGTCATACCGATTGTCATGCTAGGCCATATTCAATTGTCACACCGAAAGTTACTCTAGGTTGATGATTGTCTTGCTAGTTCATTCTGATTGTCATTCTAGTTCATTCAGATTGTCTTGCTAGTTCATTCAATTGTCTCACCGAAAGTCTTGCCAGCTATAGGATTGTCATGCCAAGTCAATTCTATTCGTTTGTTGATTTAAAAAGAAGCAGAGAAGCAGCAACTTATTATTTAAGAACACATAAGTCAAGAAACAAGGCAGAAAAGAAAATCAAGAAGAAATATTTCATCTTTTCATCTGCATACTTCAAGATTAAATTTCTAGATTGTAAAGTTAAATCCAATCCACTAGAAATCTTTATCTTGCTCTTGTGTATCAATCTAGCGGATCAAAATCCCTAGAACTTAATCTCAAATTGCGTTTAGCATTTGAATCTTTTTTATTACAAAAATAGAAAAAGTTCATGTCGAATTTATTCTAGATTTGTGATAATTAATTTGAGATTAATTCCTTGTAATCGATACAGTTGTTGTAACACCTTTCAAGTTTAATAATATTTTTATTTAACTTGAATTTTGTTTCACATTTTTTATTCCGCATTTAATTCGATTATTCGGTACTGTTTGTATTCAACCCCCCCTTCTACAAACACATTGGGACCTAACAATTGGTATCAGAGCCTTCTGATTAACGAACAAATCAAGATCCTAGACTTTTGTGATTTTTCAACTCCTTGAATTTTTATTTATTCAAAAATTCATAATGACTTCACATAAAGTTGGAACCGTTAAAATTCCACAATTTGATAAAGAGAATTATATCATGTGGAAGAAGAAGATGCTATTATTTTTACAAGTTGCAAATCCCAAATATTCAAACTTGTTAAAGAAGGGTATAAAAACTCCGATGGTTATTGAACCGGAGGTAATAATAGATGGTGTGGTGACTACTGAAGCTAGAACCTATCCAAAAGAGCCTGAAGATTTTACTCCTGCTGAGAAGGAAGAAGCCTCCTTGGATGCCAGCCTTCAATTAATATTAATTGATTCCCTTGATCCCTTGATGAACAGACATGTGATGAACTGTAAAAATTCCAAACACATGTGGGAAACTATTGAGGTGATTAATGAAGGCACAGAGGAAGTTAGGGAGAACAAGTTGGAAATCCTAACCTCTGAATATGAACATTTCAAATCAAATCCAGGAGAAGGAATTACTGAAGTGTTTGAGAGGTACAATGCGTTGATCAACAACCTGAACATCAATGGAAAGTATTATTCAATCAGGGAGGTCAACAAAAAGTTCCTTTTAACACTGCCAGCTCATCTTGAACATAGAATCACTGCCATTAGAGAAGCTAGAGATCTGAGTGAGATTTCTTTGGACAGGCTCTATGGAGTGTTAAAAACCTATGAGTTGGAGCAGATTCAACAGAAGGAAGTCTACGGGAAGGATAGAATGGTCAGCACATCTACTGCACTTGTAGCTGAAGGTCAACAACAACAACAATCTCAACAGTTAGAAAGAATGGTACAGTTTTCCAAGGGTGAGGAAAATGAGTTAGTAGCAGAATATGATCCTCCTACTACAAATCAATCAAGTGATGATTTTTATTCCTTGGAAGAGCTGGAGCAATTGGAAGATGAATCAATGGCCCAAATTGTCAAGAGATTCTCCCATGTCAGATTCAGGAGGAATCCCAAGCTTAAGTACAAGTCCAACTACAAAAAATTCCAGAAAGGTGGATCTTCATCCTCTAACACCAGCAGTGGTGGGTACAAAACAGGGATGGTTGATCGAAGCACCATTAGATGCTATAACGGCAATGAGTTGGGACACTTTGCCACAGAATGTAGGAAGCCAAAGCAAGTAAGAAAGAACTCTGAAAGGGCTTATCTGGCAAAGGGAAGAAGCTGGGATGATACTGACAGTGAAGATGAAGATGAAGGAAATCTTGCTCTTATGGCTATTGATGGAAAAGCTTCATCGTCAAGAATAGAGGTAAAACTTTCTGATGCTGAAATGGTTTATCATCTAAGAGGTAACTTAGATTGTGCACGTCGTGATAATGAACTGTTAAGTTTACAGATCACAGACCTTGAGAAAGAGGTCAATGAATTAAGACTTGTGCACATTAATCAAGACAGATTAAAAGAACAGGTATCTTTTCTAGAGAATAGAGTTGACTGTTATAGAAAACTCGAAACTATTCTCAAAGACAAGATCATCGGTCTTGAGACTAAGGTTAGAGCCTACTTCAATTCTTGTTCGAAGGCTAAAGAGTTCTACAGTAAGCAAGCTGTTAATCAAACATCTGGAATAGGTTATGATTACAATGCTGCTATTGGAGAATTAGGCATAAACTCCCCTCCTCATGTCTGTGCTAAAGGGAGGGAAGTACCACATGTGCTTAAGGGTGTTGATGAACCCCTCTATAAAGCATCAATTGCTGAACCATTTGATGCGACCTCTTCTGTTATTCAAGAAGAAATACGTGCTGAAGATCTTGCTAATGAGAAGATTGTTTCCAAGTCAAGTGAGTCGAAAGTTCCGGTCAAAGTTGTGAAAGCAACTGAGACTAACTCAGACACACATGAGTTGGATAACAATAATGCCATGTCTATCATGCATAAATTGCCTGCTGTTAATCACTCTCATAAAGCATGTGGTGTTGCTAATTGTATGTCTTGTGCTTTTAATATGATGTATGCTTATTTTAATGGTAAGCATGTGTCTAATGATAAGACTACTCCTCGTCAGCATGTGAATAACATGAAGCATGATAGGTCTAAGACTGCTAGTCCTTCTAAGGCTAGAAAGGAGACATTTGTGCCTAAGCTTAAACAGAAATTTGTTAAGGCTGTTTACAAGGTCAAATGTTCAGTCATTGAGAAAGTTGAGACAATTAAAATTAAAAATGTTGTTTTGCCTGACAAAGGACAATTCTACAAGTATGCCGGGCCCAACCAAGTTTGGGTTCCGAAGAAGGTCTAATCCATTTGTAGTGCAGGGCATTAAACAAGTATAACCGGTAGTGTGGATTCTTGACAGTGGATCATCAAGACATATGACCGGAGATAGAGCCCTGCTATCAAATGTGGTTGAGAAAGCTGGCCCCATGGTTACCTTTGGAGATAACAGCAAAGGTTTATCCGAGGGATATGGCTATTTGCAAGCTGGGAATGTTATCATTATAATTTTGTATATTGTGCTAGGTTATTATCAGGAAGCATCATCTAACATATAGCACCAGTGACGAGACTTGAGAATATTACGACATATCAGACACCTGCTGCACATTACACTTGGAATTGTACTCTAGTAAGATGTGTACAAGTGTACTCCTGATTGGTAAGTCAAAAGAGGAAGTCAATGCACCACAGTTCATGGACTTTGCAGCTGCAGATCTATTGGACTATGCAATTTCTTCTTCACAATCTCACTTCAGGTTGGTATGAACTAGTATACTGCTCAAGCAATCGTCAAGGACATGGTATGGCACTCTAACAGAAATTGTAATTTTATATGAACTAGTAGAGTCGTCATAGTTATGCAACATAACAATTAGTATCTAAAAGTACTTGACAAGTATCGGTCAATGATATCTTGTTAACATTATGTTGCAGATATTTGTAAGCTTTTGATATGAATGAGAATTACTTAGACTTTACCCTAAGTGATCAATGTTTTATCAAAAACTCATTCATATTGAAAAATAAAATCAAACTTCTTTCTACATTAGTGGTTTCTTATTTCATGTAAAATCTTTTGAAATCACTAGTGTAAATCATTTTCTCTCTATTACCATATGTTCTGTGTTACAGGTTCAGTCTCCAATGACTTTCTTTCATTGACAGTCATGAGGTTGAAAACCCACAACGTCTATCCCAGACTGTAAAGACAAACACAAAAACAGAACCAACCAACACTCTCTTACCACTAAATGTAGTATGAATGAGCGTGAGGGAGATAGTGCCTTAGTGCACCACATAAGGAAGGTTCTGTAGTCAACCCAGTAGCTCTGTCTCCTACATAGATGAGTAGTATTTAAACGAGACAACTGCTAGCCCCCATACATCTTCTCAAAAAGATGTAATGGCTGAAAAGGCACAAAAACAGTTACTAGATTCATTCTCTCAAAAGGGTGAGTCTATTGAATTTTGCCTGTCGGCCAAGGTATCCGATGTAGTGTCACCACTTCAAACATAATCAATTCTTGATGCACAAGGAGAAGTTACACACACAAAGGATGAGTTGACGGAAACAAGAGTTTCGACCATTTTAAGGTCAGATTCGATTGTTCAAGGTTCGTTAGTGGACCAATTGCCTTTACAGGTGTTAGGAGAGGATACTGATCCAAAAGCCATATGTCAGTGGTCAGTATCTACCTCCCCAGGCTTAAATCCCCTGGATGCATCTACGGATAGTGGATCTGACATAGGTGCAGATCGGCAACTTGTTGACAATGATTCAGATATTACCTGATGAGTCACAAGGAAATGTCTTCACAGGCATTAGAAGGGAACTGTGATCTTTATGCTAAATTCTTTGGATCATTGTTTACCTTCCCAGAATTCAAATCTGGAACCCTAAAAGGGAAACTAGCAACTTGTAGATTATGACTCAGATTTATCTGACGAGTTTAACAAGGATGGGGATTTGTGAACTCCCATTGCACCACCTGTGACCTCCTTAAGGATGGCTAAGGTGATTTTCCTTGCAGGTATAGCTGATGTTTGGAGCTATGAGAGGAGTGATACACTTGTGAGAATGAGTGTAAACACGAGTGGAGAGAAGAGTGAAACACATGTGAGGTACACTAAAACACAATCACACACTCACAGTGAGGAAGAAAGAGAAACACTTGTTATTTCTTTTCCAACCAAGTGAAATATGAGAAATCCTTCAGACGACGGCATACATTCCTTCTTTAAGGGGGAGATAAAAGCTTAAGTAATAGTTTGGAGGATTCCTCAACTAAGGGGGAGAAATAGCAGGGAGGAAGAAAAAGATCCTAAAAATGTACACTACACCACACCATTGTTGTTTGTAACTACGGATCCTATTGTACGGGAGAGGTGGTAAACACAAGGTGATTTCCTAGTAAGGGAAGAAGCAGTTAGGGGAGTACCATTGGTTTTTATCTGCGGATCCTATTGTACGGGAGAGGTGGTAAAACGAAGGTGATCTTCTTTAATCAGTTGATTCTCATAGGGGGAGAAGCAAGAGATATGGGCTTCTCAACAGGAAATGTGGTTGTACAAATGAAGATGGAACTACTTGAAGATATGTTCAGTCTAGAGGAACAACTACTTGGAATCTGGAAAATGTTAAATCTCATCCAGAACTTTTCTGCTATTTACTTTGCATGTATGTTTATATCTTTTTCTTATTTGTTAGTTGAGTTATCCTCTAGGTATTTGTGTGTTATTGTCTAACAAACAAATAGGGGGAGATTGTAAGTCATATGTCATAGCCTATTTGTATATTCGAGGATTCAACTCAACTCAAATAAGAATGTAATAAGTAAATAGTGGAACTACCATCAGAGAGATCTCGCAAAGTAATATCTGTCAAAGGATTCAGAGACAAGGTTCATCTACAGACTTGAGGAATTAATTCACTGGAAGAAGTTCAAGAAATTGATCATGCCTCAGTGATATAAGTCAAGATCGTGGATTTAATCAAGTGACAGAGATCTCGTCAGAGTATCAATTAATTACAAGGATTTAATCTGAAGAAAATCAAAGTGTCAGAGTCAAGACATGAAGAAACGTCATGGAAGTTAGTCACTCATGAACCAGACAGTACATCGAGTGTCAACGTTGAAGTGGTGGAATTGATTCATAATTTTCAGTGATTTTCAGAAGATTTGCAGAAGAATGGTTGCTGCTCAAGACTAGAATTAATTCTCTATTAATTAATTAATTCATCTAATTTAATTAAGAAAATAAATTATATCTGCAAAGAATAATTTATTTATTAATTGAATTAATTGATTAATTAATTCTGAATTAATTTTAGGAATTTTCAGAAGTTTAATTGGATTAAATTCAAGCATTAAATCAGCAAGACAATTGAAAATGAACTAGCATGACAATCAGGATTGTCATACCGATTGTCATGCTAGGCCATATTCAATTGTCACACCGAAAGTTACTCTAGGAGGATGATTGTCTTGCTAGTTCATTCTGATTGTCATGCTAGTTCATTCAGATTGTCTTGCTAGTTCATTCAATTGTCTCACCGAAAGTCTTGCCAGCTATAGGATTGTCATGCCAAGTCAATTCTATTCATTTGTTGATTTAAAAAGAAGCAGAGAAGCAGCAACTTATTATTTAAGAACACAGAAGTCAAGAAACAAGGCAGAAAAGAAAATCAAGAAGAAATATTTCATCTTTTCATCTGCATACTTCAAGATTAAATTTCTAGATTGTAAAGTTAAATCCAATCCACTAGAAATCTTTATCTTGCTCTTGTGTATCAATCTAGCGGATCAAAATCCCTAGAACTTAATCTCAAATTGCGTTTAGCATTTGAATCTTTTTTATTACAAAAATAGAAAAAGTTCATGTCGAATTTATTCTAGATTTGTGATAATTAATTTGAGATTAATTCCTTGTAATCGATACAGTTGTTGTAACACCTTTCAAGTTTAATAATATTTTTATTTAACTTGAATTTTGTTTCACATTTTTTATTCCGCATTTAATTCGATTATTCGGTACTGTTTGTATTCAACCCCCCCTTCTACAAACACATTGGGACCTAACAAAATCCTTGTTTTCATTGTGGTAGTTTATGACATTCTATTTATACTTGTAAGGAATATCATAGTTTGTACTATGATTATTATGAAATAAAACCTTCTTTAAAGGAAGTTAGTATAATTCCTTCTAGTGTAAATTCTGATGCAAAGTCTGATATAAAGTCTGATAAAAAACATGTTAGCATAAACTCTGAAACTAAATCCGCTGCAAATGCTAACAAACTTAACAAGGCCAAAGGATCCAAGCAAGTATGGGTCCTTAAAACTAATCAATAGTGGTCTTTGTGATTGCAAGGCAACAGGAAAAATATCCTGGTTCTGGACAGTGGATGTTCAGGACATATGACTGGAAATAAAGCCCTGCTATCAGACTTTGTGAAGAAAGCTGGCCCAGGAGTTTCTTATGGAGATGACAACATGGGAAAGATTCTGGGATATGGCAATATCAATCTTGGGAATGTCATAATTGAATCAGTAGCTCTTGTCTCAGGACTTAAACATAATCTGCTAAGTGTGAGTCAAATCTGTGACCGAGGTTATCATGTGGATTTCTTTGAAGAACATTGTGAAGTTGTAAGTAATTATACAAGCAAAGTGGTTCTGAAAGGTTACAGACATGGTAACATATATGAAGCCATACTTTAAACAAATTCTGATGGTTCTGCAATCTTTCTGTTAAGCAGAGAATCAATTGAAGAAAGCTGGAATTGGCACGAGAGACTCTCTTATTTAAATTTCAACAATATAAATGAGCTAGTAAAGAAAGATCTTGTGAGAGGACTGCCAAAATCAATATTTGCTCCTGATGGTCTTTGTGACTCATGTCAAAAGGCAAAACAAAGAAAATCTCCATTCAAGAGCAAAACTGAATCCTCAATTCTTGAACCTTATCACTTACTGCATGTTGATTTATTTGGTCCAGTAAATGTCATGTCTATTGCAAAGAAGAAATATGCTATGGTTATAGTGGATGAGTTCACAAGATACACTTGGGTGTATTACTTGCACAAGAAGAATGAAACTTCATCTACTCTAACTGATCATGTCAGACAGCTGGATAAGTTAGTCAAAGATTCTGCTAAAATAATAAGAAGTGATAATGGCACTAAGTTCAAGAATTCAATCATGGAAGAGTTTTGAAAGAGCAAGGAATAAAGCAGGAATTTTCTGCACCTGGAACTCCACAGCAGAATGGAGTTGTAGAAAGAATGAACATGACTCTTATTGAAGTTGCACGAACTATGCTTGATGAAGCAAAGCTACCAACCTATTTTTGGGCTGAAGCTGTGCAGACTGCTTGTTTTGTACAGAATGCTACACTCATAAACAAGCATGGAAAAAAACCATATGAGATGGTGAAGAAAAAGAAGCCAAATCTAAAATACTTTCATGTATTTGGAATTTTTGTTGGATATCCACTTTCCACAAAAGCCTTCAGAGTCTACAATTTAAGAACAAAGGTTGTCATGGAATCTATCAATGTATCTTTTGATGATAAAAAGATTACTGGACTTGAAGATTTCAATGATCATGATCAGCTGAGATTTGAAAATGAAGATGTAAATTCTGATTCTGTAAATTCTGATGACCTAAATCCTGATCATGTAAGTTTAGACGGGTTAAATTCTGATGTCATTGAAACTGTGGTAACTGCTCCAAAGGAAAATATACCTATTCAGGGGGAACAAGCTGATGATCAAACCATAGCTCAAGACTCTCAAGAAGCATCAGAACCAGTCACTGGCTCTTCAAGTTCTGATGAGCCAAATTCTGACAATTCTGGAAACTCTAATTCTTCAAATCCTGAAGGATCCAACTCAAATTTTGGAATCTCAGAGAGCATAACTTTAGGGGGAGCATCAGAAAATGCTGATGGAGACAACATGGATCATAGGGGAGGATCCATTTCTAGAGATCAACTTCCATCTGCAAGGAAGTGGACTAAATCACATACACCTGACTTAATAATAGGAGATCATGAAGCAGGTGTCAGAACTAGAACAGCAACAACAAATAAATGTCTCTATCATTCCTTTCTTTCTCAGACTGAACCAAAGAAAGTGGAAAAAGCTTTTCAAGATGCTGATTGGGTGCAAGCAATGTAGGAAGAGTTAAATGAATTTGAAAGAAATAAATTCTGGACCCTAGTACCAAGACCAAAGGACAGATCAATTGTTGGTACAAAATGGGTGTTCAGAAATAAAAATGACAATGATGGCATAATAACAAGGAATAAATCAAGGCTGGTTGCTAAAGGTTACTCTTAACAGGAGGGTATTGACTATGATGAAATATTTGCTCCAGTTGCTAGATTGGAAGCCATAAGAATCTTTTTGGCTTATGCTGTTCACAAGAAGTTTAAAGTCTTTCAAATGGATGTGAAAAGTGCTTTTCTCAATGGAGAATTGGAAGAAAAGGTATATGTTGAACAACCTTCAGGCTTTTGTAGATCCAAAATTTCCAAATCATGTCTACAGGCTTGACAAAACATTTTATGGCCTTTAGCAAGCTCCTAGAGCATGGTATGAGACTTTGAATCAATTCCTTCTGGAAAGTGGATTTCACAGAGGCACAATTTACAAGACTTTATTCTACCTCAACCATGGAAATGACTTACTTTTGGTACAAATATATGTTGATGATATCATCTTTGGCTCTACAAATACAAAACTTTGTGAAAGATTTTCCAAATTAATGCAGTCAAGATATCAAATGAGTATGATGGGAGAGTTGAGTTATTTTATGGGACTTCAAGTCAAGCAAACTGAAGAAGGTACTTTCATAAATCAATCCAAGTACACCAGAAATTTACTCAAGAAATTTGGAATACAAGACAGTTCTACTGCATCAACTCCCATGACCACTGCTACCAAGTTAGATAAAGATACTGGAGTATCAGTAGATATTACTAACTATAGAGGTATGATTGTCTCTTTACTCTATTTAACTGCAAGTAGACCAGATATCATGTATGCTACCTGTCTTTGTGCAAGATTTCAGGCTGATCCAAGAGAACCTCATCTAATAGCTGTGAAAAGAATTTTCAAGTACCTCAAGGGTACAGCTGATCTAGGATTGTGGTATCCTAGGGAATCAGATTTTAAGCTAATAGGTTACTCAGATGCATATTTTGCAGGATGCAAAATAGACAGGAAAATCACTAGTGGAAGCTGCCAATTTCTTGGAGGCAGATTGGTTTCTTGGTTTAGCAAGAAACAGAAATCAATTTCCACATCAATTGCAGAAGCAGAATATATTATTGCTGGAAGCTGTTGTGCACAGATTCTGTGGATGAAGAATCAGTTACTGGACTATGGGTTAGAATTTTCTAAAATACCTATTTAATATGATAATCAAAGTGCTATTGCTATGACAGAAAATCCAGTTTAACACTCAATGACAAAACACATCAGCATTAGGTACAATTTCATAAGGGAACATGTGATGGAAGGTATAGTGGAATTGCATTTTGTTACAACAGATTAACAACTAGCAGATATCTTCACAAAACCACTATGTGAAGCTACTTTTACAAGACTGGTAAATGAACTTGGAATGGTTTCAGGTTCTTTCTCAAAATCTGTTTAGTTTTCGTTCTCATACATCAGACTTTATGATCAGTGTTTATATATTTTCTTATCTCAATGTAATCTGTGCCTAAATTGTAACATATTAAACACTGCTTATTATCTGATGTGATTCCATAAACTCTGAAAGTATTTTGAATGTTCTGTGACTATTCAATCCAATGAGGATTATCTTGTTAGATGCTGACTTAGTAGTCTTGAACAAACTATGTATCCCATATTTGAATTAGTTATTTATGTGGAAATCAATAACACAAGCAAATTCTGATTTTGATCTTAGTCAAATATACTTCCTGTATCTTATTACTAAGTCACAAACTAGATTATTGCTTCTTCTCTGTCAAATTCTGCTGTCAGTAAATCTTAAGGATGAACTACATGCTTGATAAGCCTCACTTATCTAAAGAAAATAAAAGAAAAGAAATTGAAATCAGGTACTCCTTTGAGATCTAGAGTAAATATGTGAAAGGGAAGATCCAAGTGCATTGCTGGTATTAAGTTATATGCATTAGAAAAGCAATAATTTTTCTTGGTGACTTTTCACATTCTCTGATTACCGGAGAAATATTCTGATAACAACATAAATTCTGATGACAGTTGTGACTCATTTACACTAAGAAGCCATTGTCAAAAGAATTTCAAAAGATGCATAAAATAAGCACAAACAGTTGAGGTGGATTCTTGCATAACTTTATTCTATAGTAGACTTCACAATTCAAGACAGATTTTAAGCACTTTTCTTAGTTATGCCTTATTTCTAAGATATACTGAAGTTTATCAGACTTTAATCTTTATCTGATCATTTGCACATACACACAATATCACTCCATATGAATGATGAAAATTACTGTGGTGATTAAGTTGTTTCTGATAAATAGTTAAGTATTATTTGCATAAATTCTGAGGATAAGTTCTGATTTTGTTCTGATGATTAAACTCTGAAGAAACCAGTCAGTATTTGTATGAAGAAACACAGAAACAATCATTCACTTTTTGAGTACAGAAGCCATGTTCCGATGACCGTTAAATTCTGATAATAGTCAAGTTCTGATACAAACTCTGATGCTTACGTGTCACATTTTAATTGGTTGATTCATTATTAGTTTTTACTGTAACAGTCATTTTATCAGAAAATAATTAAGTGAGATAAAAACAGTGATAATCATTTAGTTAATGGGTTACATATTTGTTTTGATAACCGAATGTGAGCAATAATTACTGCACATTTACCGTGCCCACTAATAATGTTTTGACTGTTTACATGCTGTCAGGTGTCAAATGTCGGTTTTGCTTCAGAAATTAGCCGTTGTAATTAGTGGAGAGAATATATATACGAGAGATAAAAGATTTTACAATCTTTTACCTACTTTCTTACTCTTTTCTAATCTCTCTTATTTTCTCTCACTCTCTATTATTCTCTGAAGCTATTTTCTCACAGGCATTTTATCAAACACTCTATACACACACAACTTTTCACTTAATTTTCACAGAAATGGCACCTAAGGATCTTATCTATGATGGAGCCAAGTTTGTCCCCAACAACTATATGGCTATTCTCAACAAGGACGAGGCTCCTTCAGAACTTCACCTCATTCAAGATTTTCTCGTTCGAAGTGAAATTGGGTATGCTCTGACCCAACCACAGACTCTCTCAGGTAAGCAAATTCTGGAGTTTTGGAGGTCTGGAGTCTATGATAATGGTGGTGAAAGTGGGTCCCCAGGCATCATTTTTATAACAGGGGAAGATGAGAAGTTGGTATCCTTGTCCACTGTTCGACAAGCATTGCATCTGCCAGAAAATTGTACTTACAATTCATAAGTTGGGGAGTCAGTTCTTCAAAACATGATGGCAAATCTTGGATATGAGAAGTCTTTGTCCAAGCTGGGACAACTGAAGAGGCCCTACATTAGGAGGGAGTGGAGCTTCTTTTTCGATTGTATTACCAAAGCCTTTGCTAACAAATGCTCAAATTTTGATGCTATTATAATCATGAGTCAGCAAATAGGGTATGCACTTCTTAATCAAACTCATTTTGATTATGCTATTGCTATTTTGGGTTTTATAGGTGATAGGATGAAAGAAGATAGCAACATAGTATATTTTGCTAGATTCTGTCAGCTTATATATAGTTTCTGTTGTTCTGATGCACCTCAAAACTTTAGTGAGTTAATTGAACCCTTTAAACTTCACAAAAGGGCTTTCACAGACTTATTATCTGCTGACAATAAGAAGGATATACTAAGACCCCTCCAAATTCGCCAATTTGTCAAACAATTCTTAGTAAATTCTGATCCTCACACATACACAACCATATATCCTGATGTTGCACTTACACACCCTACTACTTCTAAACCTCCACCAACCCAGCCTTCCAATACTCAACCACAGCCTACTATCAGAACCTAATATCAACCAGCACAATCCTCTCAACCACAACCATCAACACCTACTATCAGAACCTCACCTCTCAAATCCAAAACCAAACCAACCTCTGATACTTCTCAAAAGGTGTCAGTTGTAAAATCTGACACATCCTCTAAGCCCAAAACTAAAAGAACTATATATGTGCCTAAATCTCCACCAAGGAGAAGAAGAAGGATGATTTTGAGAGATGAATCTGATGAGGAAGAACAAGCCCAGGTTCCTGCATCAGAAGCTGTGACATTAGAAGCTGAAGAGGTAACTCCTCAGAAACAGAATGAAGCTGAGGGTTCTGGGATTTTGAAAAGGAAAAGACCTTCAAATTCTAATACAGTTCATATAACTCCACCATCTAGAAGATCAAGGAAGACTAGAGCAGTGTGCATATTGCACAAATTTAATTTGAGGATGCTGAAGATGTTGAGGAAGGGGATCAGGAATCTCTGATCTCATCAGAACCTACAGTCACTGAAGTTTTGACAACTCCACCTCAACCTGAAGACACTGTTCAAGACACAGTGATCACACCTCCTATCTCTCCATTCAAAGAAACTGCCTCAGTTGGAGATTCAGGGTTAAGTCCTGAAATTGATATTCACAGGTTGAATATTCCAACAGTTTTGTACCTGAAAGCACCACCAGCAAAAGAGTCAACTCCACCTGTTTCTTCAATACTAAATGCTGAAATTCCTACTACACCAATTCTGGATTTGGAACCTGAAGATCAGAATTTGGAAACAGAAGCTCCAGAATCTCCTTCAGTTACACACACTCTGGTGTTATCAGAAGATGATGAGATTTTATCAAATTCTGGAGACAGTGCTCCAGCAAGTGCTCCAGTCAATGCTCCAATTCTTGGCAAGGAGGCACTGTTTAAATTTGATGAAGAAGATGCTCCTGTTCCTTGGGAGGACACTTACAGAGGAGTTGAATGGACAAAGAAGTGGAATGATACTGATTTTATTCCTAGCCCACATGTTATGCCAGAACATGTTTCAAAAGCTGATGAGTTGCTGATAAATTCTGACTTCAAAACACAACTTAAAGTCACTGCTCTCAGTACTAAAACACTTCTAGGTCAACACTCCAAAACTCATGAAAAGGTTGATAAACTTCTTGAAACAGCTGATAAGATGGACATGATGTACAAACTAGACAAGAAGAGGTTTATCAGACCAATTCAAGAAAAAGTGGAAGCTATTGATCAAGTTCAAATCAAGCAGCAGGCTCAACTAGATGAGGTATTGCAGAATCAAGCCTCTCAATAAACACAGCTCAATGAAATCCAATCTTCAGTGGAACTTCTTCTTTCTCTACTTCTGACAGATGATACCAAAAAAGGGGAGAAGGTAGTTAAGTCCAAATGCTCACCAAGCCAAATACTGAAGAAAAAGGATGATTCTGAAGATGACCGGGGAAACCCTAGCAAGGGCAAAGGTCAAAGTCAAGGAAAGCAAATTCCTATTCAGAAAATACCTGATAGTAAGATTTCTGATAAATCTAATATTCAGAGGAGTGATAAGGAAGGAAAGAAGACTTCAGCTACAGATCAAATTTTGCTGCTCACAAGTTCTGAAATTGAAGATCAAGTTCTGACAGCAAGTTCTAATAATCAAATTATGATGACAAAGTTTGATGTTCTCATTCAATGTGGAAGTCAAAACTCAAAGAAATTCATGCAAACCTTAAAGTTCAAGGGAAATAAGGCAACCTTCTTTTACAAGGATCCTAAGATTCAAGCCCCGGATGAGGAACTTGCAAAGAGACTGTTCCTTAAGGATAATCCAGGAGTGGATTTAGAGGAACTTAGAAAAGAAGAAGCAAGGTTTAATGCTGAAAAGTCAAAACTACAGCCTAAAGCTTCTAATGCAAAGAAGCCTCCCAAACCTAAGGAGAAAGGTATAGTAATAAGAGAAAGATCTGCCACAGAGATTTCTAGATTAATTACTAGATCTCAAACTATTACTGATCCCAAAGACAAGGGAAAATGAAAAGTTAGGGAGACAGTCAAGAAACAGAAGATGAAGATTCCTCAAATTCTGATGAATCCTGTGTGCAATATGGTTCAAGTCTTTGATGATACTGCTGCTGAAGTTGAAACAGTTGAAACTCTGAAGAGAAAGAGGATGACAGAAGAATCTAAGACAACCTCTGACATAGCTCAAGTTGTTCAGAGTGAAGATATTTCAGAACAGCAAGCTACAGATGAAACTGCAAATCCTGACAAAATCATCAAGACATCAACCTCTGACACTGCTCAAGTTGACATAGACAGCTTAACACTTGATCAGAAAAAGAAGATGCTATGGAACAAAGCTACTCCAGTGGAACCTAAGACCAATCTAATGTTGAATCAACTTGCAACATGTGGGTTAAAAGCCAAGCAAGCTAGAGATAAGTCTGGATTAGGTTCTGACAAAGAAAAGATACAAACAGGAGTAGAAGTTACTCTCAGAGATCCTTTGATTTTAACAGACAAACCATATGAAGAAATTAAACAAAAGCACCTTGACAAAGTGCTGTCTGCTCAAATTGTCATGGATACTCATGATGAAGATGAAGTAAAAGAGAAATTGATCCTGTTTCTCAATGATGGCAGAACTTACAGACTAGCAGATTCTGATGTGCTAAAGAATTATGTCAAAGAGCTTCAACATATTCACTACCTTCTGGAAGTAAAATATGATGTTAAAAGAAGATGGTCAGATTACATTTTAAAGGCTATAAGGGATCTTCTCAGAATTTATGGTGCAAAAGCTTCTGAATATATTCCAAAAATCACTGAGGATGATGGAAGAGAAATTACTACGAGGCAGAATTCTTCTAAGGTAGAAGTAATTCTGAAAGGAAGATGCTTATGCTACAATGAAGACTCTTCATATCCCAGAGTTATCAGACTTGGAGATGGACTTGAAAGAACATCAATTCCTACACTCAGAGCAGCCATTTATCAGATTGGTGATAATGAAGATAAAGAAATGATGCAAGTCAAAGCACAGTTAGTTGAAGTTCTGAGAAATGCTGAGGACAAGCTGGTAACATAATTTACAAGGAATCACTTTGGATTCAGATTGATCCGGTGATATTGGTAGAGCTACATGTACTGTAAGTTGTATTTAGCTGTTTTAAATAATATCTCATTGCATTTGTACTTAAATGTTTTTGACATCATCAAATCTATTAACTTGTATATTTTTCATAATTTATAAGTTGGGGGAGATTGTTAGATATATTTGTGATGTCATGTCTAATCTGATTTGTTTAGTTTCAGAACTTATTATCAGAATATCAAAACTTAACTGGAAATCAGAACTTATTGAAGATAGGAAGTTATCAGAACTTAAGGCGTTAGAACTTATATCAGGACTTAAGTGCGGATACACTTCAGGGATGAAAAATGGCTGATTTACAGGAGAGGATCTGGATTAAACAAGTAAAGATATGCATAAAGAATTGGACAACTATAGGACTGCAGTAGATAATCTCAGATTGATATATTCTAGGAAACAGAATCATTATCATATCAATTGGTAGTTAACTTATAACTGTGTAATATATAAACACAGATTAGGCTTTACACTATATATGTTATCATTCACGAGAATATTATTCATTGTAACCCTAGCAGCTCTTAGTGATATCTTACATCACTGAGAGAGTAGGTTAACCTACTGTAACAGAGTTTGATATATTGAATAAACTTATTTTCTGTTACATACTTGTGTTCATAATCGAATTGATTGTAGATACTATATTCAACCCCCTTCTTTAGTATCATTGATGCCTAACACCAGATATCCAAGACTGGATCTTTTCAAGTGTTATTAAACCATGATCATTGAATAGGGAACTCCTATCTCAGTATTAGACCACACTCACTAGTCAACCTTTCTCTTCCACCCAAGCTCAAAACTTGATGCAGTTTCAACAATCTAACATCAAGCTTCACAAACTTCATATCCTTCAGCACAAACATGATTTTGAGGTCTTCATGAATACTATTAAAGAGATGAAAATTTTATATAATAGAGAGTTGGATGATAGGCCACTACTTTGCACAATGCCTACAATTCACTCCAAATTGAACAAAGAAGAAACAATTTCGAATATAATGGCTGCAATGGACAAACGACTAAGTCTTATGGAATTAAAAATGTACAATCTGGACAAGCAAATGGAGAAACAAACGAAGCTTTTGCAATAAATTCTCAATTTTACAGCTCATGTTTCATCTCTTGATGATAACAAAAGGGGGAGAAATCTGTAGCTCAAGATGACGAACGTGTTCCTAAGTCTACTATTGGTAACCCTGCTCAATAATTGAAAATTCAAGTTCTTGTAAGCAGGGAAGAGGAAATCAGGGCTATTGACAGTATATCTGGAAGACTGGAATATGTTTCATAAGTCACCAAGCAAAAGCCGACAAATATCTCAATCTCAACCAGCATCATGAAGATCATTAATCCTAGCATGCATATGAACAAATTTATTCAGAATGGATCTCATTCACTCATAAATGAATTCACTTCTAAGTTTAAGTTGTTCGAGGAAAGATCCCCTGTCAGGAAGAATGATCTCAAAAGAAAGAAATTTCCAGGTGATGTACACATTGTTAGGCCCAAGCCTGATGATAAGAAGTTTTTGGATGAACATATCAAGGACCTTAAACGTCCTCTAGGAATTATCTAAAGCAAAGAAGAGAATGCATATACAGAGGGGGAGAATATGTCTTTCCTGTTCATGTTGGTTATCAAAAGGCTAAGATTGAGGAGTTGGAAAGAAAAGCTCTTGAGTAGGTTGAGGGTGGAAATCTGAATGAAACAGATGATGTGTTCACAGTACACTAGTTAATGCTAGCAAATGAGATGGGGAAAGAACTAGATGAATAACTGGAGGCTGAGACTCAAGAAAGAGAAGTCAAGAAGCCAAAATGGGTGATAACAAGAAAAGGTCCAAGGATGAAGTCCAATGCCAAGACAAAAATGTCACAGATGAATCAGTAGTCACTATTGCTATTTATCAACATCCTAAAGTTCATCTTCCTGAAACTGTAGTAGTGACTCCTGGATACAACTTTCATGGTGAACTAATATTGCTTAAGGACTCTTGAGCTAGAAAATATCAAATTGCCCATATTTCTTATGGAAAAGAAAGATTAGAGGAAGAAGCAAATAAAGAAGCCATTGTCAAATCCACTAGCTCTTTTGTGCAAGACATACCCGTACTATAACAAGACTAAGTCAAATTGACAACCCTAATTAAGTTGTATGGTAATCTATGTTTGCACTGTGTATTGTAACACTTGAGTCTGTAAAAATGTAAATAGACTAGACTGGAGTATTTTTCTGTAAACAGTCTCAAGACTAAGAATAAGCTCTGGAAGAAGATCATGAAGATCATGCCTCAGAGAAAGTATGAAGAAGCTTGAAGTTGAATAAATCTGTTTTGTGAAAAAGATTCTAAGTCAAGAAGTCTACAAGTCACAGATTTTGTGTTATAGAGAAGTCATTCGAGAACTTCAGAATGACTTATCGAGAAGTCAAGAAAAGCTACTAGAGAACTCAGAGATATCGACAAGCCAAATTGAAGATATGAAGAATG
This sequence comes from Apium graveolens, assembly GCF_009905375.1. Lineage (NCBI taxonomy): Eukaryota > Viridiplantae > Streptophyta > Magnoliopsida > Apiales > Apiaceae > Apium > Apium graveolens. The sequence continues at coordinate 56,337,866 of NC_133653.1, forward strand.
GAGATATCGACAAGTCACTTCGTCACTAGAGAACTCTGAGTTATCAACAAGTCAAAATTTCACTAGAGATATCAGAGTTATCGATAAGCCAATTTCTCACTAGAGAACTCAGAGTTATCGATAAGCCAAATTGTCACTAGAGAACTCAGAGTTATCGATAAGCCAAAGTGAAGACATAAAGATGAGAGATCTCGACAAGCCAAATTCTCTTATAGAGAACTCAGAGACTTCGATAAGTCAAAACAACTATAGAGTGATGAGAGATCTCGATAAGCCAATGTACTTATCGAGGTGTCAAGTTCTCTATATTCCAAACTGGAGATCTCGAGGTAAAACTCAAAGTACAAAGTGCAGATCTGTTAAATATCCAAGATTATCAATCAACAAATAATCCAATCAGTTGGATTGACAAGTCTACAAAAGCATCTTGAAGAAGTACAAGATCAAAGGCCAAGATTAACTGCCAAAGCAAAGTCACAGGCGTGCAAGATTAGCAAAGATACACTAAGCCATAAATAGAAAGATTTGATTATCCAGAAGTAGGGTTTAGTACATGCTGTTGCATGCTGTGTAAAAACCAGTGTTTACTATTTTATAAAGTAAACACTGGATGCTTTGTTTAGTTGTAACAATTTAGATCATAAATCTTGTATCCTCTCAAGGAAGAAGCTAAGCTCTTTATCAACAAAGAGCCTAGAAATTTTATAGCAAAATATTCTTAATTTTAATATAAAATTAAGTGAGCTTTGAAAGATCCGTGTTCACTATTTTATCTGTTTAAATTCAGTACTAACACATTTCACTACAAGATTTTAATTTTACTTTGTTCATCACCATAAACACTCCAAGAAAGCAGAAAAACACAAAACATATTTATCCCCCTGTGTGTAATTCATTATCTAACAAGCTCCAACAAAAATGAAGAATACTGAAGAAAAGGACTCAATCATCTACATTGCAAATATTGAGGAAAATCATATCTTGATCTCTATCTAGATGACATTTTTAAAGTCAAAAGCTTGGATGCTAATCCCAAATTGCCAGAGAGACTTGTGTTTATCTACAAAGGAGGTTCTAAAAGGATATGGCCTCTTGAACACGTTCTTAAAGAAGGACACAAGACTCTAATGAAAGTATTTCCTCACATAAAAAGAACTAGTGGATTCACTTCTATTGCTAGGAGAATAGTTCTCAACAGAATTAATCAAATAAGGAATAGCTGAAATGACAAAGATGTTCCTAAAAGAAAACTGTCTATTTCTTTTACTGGCAAGAAAATTCATCATCATCCAGATCATTTGATGGAGTTCAAAGATCAGGATGACTATAGAAGATTCTTCAGACTCAAAGATCAGTTGAAAGAAGCCATTAATGATTATCTAGAATACCTCATGAGAATGCTAAATACTAAGAATGAGGATGAAGTATTTTTCTATGACTTTCTTTAAAGGAAACATGGTTACAACCAACAAAGGCATAGAGAAGAAGCTCAGATCAAAGGAAGCAAAATAATTCTCTATCATTTTACTTGTGTTCCTGTTCTTGAAAAACATAGTAGCTTAATTAAATTCAGTCGTACTCTCTGTAAAGTAATTTATTCATTATATGTTTTGTTATCATCAAGAGGATAATTTATGGTTGTTATTGTATCAGTCATAAATTGGGGGAGATTATTAGAAATCGAATACACTTTTAATGATGAACAAAATATATGGCACAATATTTTGTTAAGTAAGCGTAACTACTAATGGCTAAGTTACAGCTCAATAGCCGTTGGTGGAGTGACTTATCTATGATGTGAATGTGTAGCATTTTTTATGTAGATCTCAGATAATATCCGATGTTGTAATTGTTAATCATCTTTGATTCAAAGGATAAATAGGATATGGTGGCGAATTGTAAATACTCGATGCCATGTAATTTCTTTTTAAATGAAGTGAGACAATCAATGTCTAAGGAAGAACACTTTCAGCGGCTCCAGAACCAGCTCATCTACGGCTAGGGAATCAACTCATCTACGGCTAGGGAATCAGCTCATCTACGACTAAGGAATGTACACTGTCAATGAATAATGTAGCAAATAACATTTTACAATAACCAAATAGAGCACATATATCAAATCTGACAGAGCACACGGGCTGATATAAGATCTCAGTTTGAAAAATGGGAGCCAAGACAAAACGAGCATGTGATCTTGGATAGTGAAGAATAAGAAGAAACATTCCATTTCCATGCATGACAATTGGGGATGACAATTGGAGGAGCATTCGAAGCAGCACATCAAGATAAAATATAACCTAATTTGTCATTGCTCACGGGAAAGAAATTGAAGTAGCAATCTTGCTTGTTGTACCTCGAAGACTATGATATGTACTGTCTATCAAGACTTGTAACTTGGTAATATATAAATTAAGCAGTAACAATGTAGTCTCTAAGAAATAAGAATTAGGATTTTCAAAAGAGGTCAGGTAAGTGCACATTCTCTTAGAAAAATATTATAAAACGCAGTTGTGAAATCCTTGTAATTTACACAAATTATTTCTTCAATATATAACTCATGTGGTAGTCAAAAATAAACCACCTGATATTTTAAATCTTATATTCTTATTTCAATTTAGCAATTGTTCAAAATGAAAAAGTTGAAAGTTGTCATTTGTATTCAACCCCCCTCTACAAATTACTCGTATATTGATAATTTATAAATAACAAAGTTCTTCACTATTTGTTTATTATATTGCACAAGAATAAATTAATATTTTAATTAAATATATTATTATTCTTATATCAATGCTAAGCATGTTTATTAGCATAAGGGTGTCGATTTTTAAGAACGTAATTTAGTTATATTTAATATTTTTACTTTTATATCATAAGGATTACGTTCATATTATAACTATTATTTTTATGCTTATGATTATTTTAGACTCTTAAAATGTTAGATATATGATGAGAGTATTCGTATAGGTAATGATAATTCAAGTAAATTAATTTAAATAAAATTTTATGAAAAAATATAAAAATAGTAGTAATAGAGTAAAAAAGTAATAAACATAATAAATAGAAAAAATTATTCGCTGAAAAAGAATGAAACATGATTCATTACATTAATATTTTATTTAACTTCTTTTCAACTTTAGCCAAATCTAATTTTAATTACACCTCATAAAAATTCACTAATTTTGAAATCCCAATAAAGGATTTTGTTAAATACAAAACACAAATTTTAATTTTGGTAATATTTAACGCATAATTTTTAATTAGTCGTATCACCTATCATATAATTAATCTCGATAGACAATGAAATGCAAAACGTGCATTTCACATGCAAGTGAACTAAAGCACCTCCTTTCCAAAAAAAATCGAGAAGAATTAACTTTTTCAATTAAAATACGTTATATTTTTTATTTTTTTCAATTACAACACGTCCTTTTTATAAAATAAATATGAACAATACTATTTAATAAAATTAAGTAATAATATTATAAATTATTAATAATTAACCAGCTATATTTTTCAGAAAAAATACCTTATTATCAATATTTTTTCTAATAGAACCCTTCTCTTTTTAAAATTAACACGGACAGTTCTATTAATAAGATCAAATAATAACACGCTAATTACTAATAACTAATAACTAATCATATATATATATATATTCAATTAAAAGACATTATTTTTAAAAAATTCTTTTATTTCTAAAAAAATCATGAATATATACATCTATATAAATATGTATAATTTTATATTTATTTACAAGAAACAATGAATAAAGTCCAGTCCATCCTAAAATCTCAAGTTATACACATCGTCTGTCTTGAACGAAAACACACTTTTTCGGGGGGTTGCTAATTCAATTCAATCACCCAGGATCGTCGCTTCTTTCGAGGTAAACTAAAACCCCTTATGTCTCCTAGTACTGATTTTGTCTACATACACACCGACACAAACACAAACACTTTGTATGTGTTTTTGTTTGTGTGGTGATAATGGTTGATATACTATGACAACTATAATGGGGAATTTTTTGTTTCTGTGCATATGAAGCTCACATTTTTTAATATGTGATGTTTATGGTTTCTGAGGATAAGATGTATGCAGCCTTAACCTCATTACGATGAATGGGCTGTTTCGAAAGACCCTCAGCTTGTGTGTGTAATGTAATTTTATGCCTGACTTTTCCCCTTGGAATCATAATGTAATTATTTAATTAACTAAGATTTACATATGTTGGTCGCCGGTCGGTTCCATTTTTGTAAAAGTGTTAGCTTGTTGAATGCATTCAGCCGTCAAGGAGAATGAATATTAAGGACTATGATTGTTCGGTATTTTGAGCTAGTCAACCTAACTGATGTTTAATTTGTTAAGTGTAAGAAACTAAGTGCCCGTTTGGGAAATCTGAAAATAAGTAACTTGCGACTTAAAATGAATAAGTGAATTATAAGTGATAAGTAAAAGAATACTTATAAGTTAAAGAAGTGTTTGGATAATTTTACTTGTAAGTTAGAATTTTTTTGTCTTAAATGAACTAAAATATATAATTATTAAATATAATTATCTAAATTCTTGAATTTTAAGTAAGGTTAACATTTAAAAATATAAATTTTAAAATTGAGGTTAATAAATCAACGAAAAATCAAAATAAGTTGAGAAAAAGTACGTAGTTACTAACATTCAGTTTATAAGTTGGGTCGACAAACACTCATCGATAAGTTATTACGGACTTATAAGCCATAAGTGGCTTATAAGTGGATTGCCAAACATATGGCTTATAAGTGGATTGTCAAACAGGGCCTAAGTGGTGCTTCTTGCTAAACCTGATTTATTGTGCATGCAAAAGATTGGTACTTGTAAAATAATTTATAAGCACTAGCTGGCAGATAAAAAAGAAGAAGCATATTACCAGTATTAGGATATTCATACTTGTCAAATTGTTGATTGGAAGAGAAGATGGGGGAACATGTTTTGTTAAATTATAAAATGGAGCATGTTTTGTCAGCCTATTTATGTTCTACGGCTGCATCACTTTTTCGAATAAGACAGATAATACTTATGAAGCATACAATTATCTGGAAGATTTTATTTTCCCTTGAAATTGGGAACAGCTGGATTTATTCTAAGTTGAGCCATCTTGTGTATAAAGTTTAAAGTTTATATGATGTTAGTTGAGGCCTTTCACTATGTATCCTGTGAAACAATAAAGTAATTGGAGCAGCCATTTTGCACCCTAAAGCATATTATAGTTTCCGTGGAGGGCAAATGGTTGATTGCTTGTCATCAATGTAGATTGGTGTATTTTTGATTAATAAAAATATGGAAATAGAATTTTATAAACAAGAAGTAAAATTTACTTCTAGCTTAAATGATGTCATTTTGTGAACTCGAACTACTTGTTTTCGTTCAATAAATTGCAGAACCAGCAATATGTGTCTTGATATATTTACAGAGGACATCATTTCTGTTTATGATTGTTATGTATGGCTGTTGTTAATCGTTACTCCCTCCGTCTCATTGGATTGTTAATATTATTTAAATTTTTCCTCACACGTTTTGAACAATGTTAACAATCTAATTGGACCGAGGGAGTATTTAGTAGTACTTTTTTTTTCTTACTTTGTACTATATGTTGTATACTCAAACTTCTTTTGTTCCTTCAAATTAGCATCTTATTAGAGAAGCTATAATTAATATTCAGTAGATTTTATCTCTTTTTGGTATGGCGTTTCTTATAAACTCAATTTACATAATTCTTATTGTTATTTGGGACTTTTCTCGTAGTTTTTGTTTTTTGTTATGCCTAAAAGAATCTTTGTTTGCATTACAGTGCTTAAGAGCTGAACTAACTAATACTCGAGTTACATACAAATAATATAGGTAAAAGGTTCTTTGTAATTATCCTTTAGTGTTGTACTAGTTATTGGACACTACATAAATCAAAATTTGAATGTCTTGAAGTAAACAATTGATTGCCCTTTACCTGGTGTTGGTAAAGCAGTAAAGTGAATGATCTAACTGGATGTATTCTATTTACAGGCATTGCAAATTGATTTTTGTTTGTCTTCCTTTAGTTTACGTGTCTTTTATTAATTTCATAAGAATATAAGTGTTTTTAGTTCTTGTCTGGCTAATAGCGGAAGTTTGAGTGGTCTTGCTAATTCTTCTGTTACGACTTCCTTTAGCAAATCTGAAATTTGAGAACAGCCACAATGGAAGAATCAAATAGTTCTGATTGTAAATCCGAGTCAATACCTCAAATTATTTATCGCTGCAAGAAGTGTCGAAGAATTGTTGCTTCACAGGAGCAAATAGTTTCTCATGAACCTGGAGCAAAAAAAGGTTTCAGGTGGACAGGGAAAAAAGGGGAACCATTGCACATGAATGAAGAACCAGCAGAATGTTCCTCCATCTATGTGGAGCCTATGAAGTGGATGGAAGCAGGTTTATCAAGATCATTAAAATTACACTTTTCCTAGAAAACCGTTTGTTAATCTGTTAAAAGTCTCATGTGGTTGGCTTTTGAACTGGCAGTTCAAGAAGGTTTTGTGGAACAGAAGCTGCAGTGCCTGGGCTGTAAAGGCCGCTTGGGTTCGTTCAATTGGGCAGGAATGAGGTGCAACTGCGGAGCATGGGTTATTCCTGCATTTCAGCTGCACAAAAATCGGGTGGACGAATGCAATCTGTGAGTTGAATCATCAACAAATTTTAATAGTGTAGTAAAATACCCAGGTTATTCACAACAATAGTACATATAGTTGTTGTGGGTTGTCATCAACCTTGTTGATCTGGTCTACAATAATCCTTATAAAATCTGCTCTTAGGTACTAACCAAGTTCCTTATTTACTTTTTCTATATATTTTTTTTTGGCTAAATACTTTTTCTATATATTTACTTGACTGGTTATCTTTTAACCTTTTCTAGAGAAGTGTAAGCATCAATTAACATCTTATCAGTCATGGGTTGCTAATAAAAGGTTCATATTGACTATATATTATTTAATTCGTAAGAAAAAAACGTATTGTAAGCACCTATGTTTAGAATCGGATATGTGCATATGTAATTACACAAAGAGTTGTGCATTATTTTGATTAATTAGCCGAGGAGTGGCTATTTGGATAACTAGAGTTTAAACCTTGTAAAAAATGGCCCGACTTGGAATATTTTAAATTCGTAGTTGGTATTTTATGATGAATATCAGAAAACAGAAGCCCAAGCCCCGTCCTCGTTTCCCAAGTCCTATTGTACTGAGTTTACAGAGAAGAAGATTAGATGATTGAACTATTTTTCTCAATATTTAATTCCTTTTTGCAAGTCACAGTATCTGCAATTTCTTTTGATATTAAAACAACATTTTGGAAGGAGCAAATCGAAGGTTGATTGGATCTTTTGAAAACTCTTTCATGGTTGAACGTCAACTCAAAAAATGAAAGGGGGGGGGGAGAGAAGAAACAGGAGGTGTAAAATCAACGGTGGAAAGAAAACTTTCACAAGAAACAAAATATGCGTGTTTTTTCATGGCATCAAAAGCTACAGGGGGGGTACAAATAAATTGAGAAACTTTTGGTGAATTGTCCTTTTTGTATGGACTGCGAAATGTTAGAATTTTCGTTATTCAATTGCTTACAATTCTAATCAAATCATCAACCTAATTTGTTTTTATATAACACTCTTACGTCAGACCCAATTTGGTTGAAAACAGAGGATAAGATAAACGAAGAAAAAGCAAAGAGTAAAAAAATACATGTACTGGTAGTAGCCGGCAATGTGCACGGACATAAGCTGGGGGAGATAAGTGTATTGTTTATTAAATACTATATATTAATTAATTAAAATATATTATTTTCTATTTTACTGAATTAACTAGGATGATGCATACACATGTACACTTGGACTATTGAAACAAGATTTTCCGGTTTATCCATAAGAATATTCTCAAACTTAATTTAGCAATAAATTATCACCAAAAATGCAGAATTGAGGTTCTTGTTTTCTCAATTAACATGGATTATATATAAGGGAACTTATCCTGGTTTAGAGTCTCACTATCTGTTCTGAACAGATACTAAATTATAGGGCCTTAGTTAGGGCTTAGTTAGGGCTGTAAACCAACCAAGCTGTTCGTTAAGCTCGTTCGGTTCGTTCGAGTTCGAACTCGATAAACTCGTCCGATAAGCTTGTCAAATTCGAATTCGAACAACATTTCTTTTCCGATAATCTTAACGAATCGAACTGAATTTTTAAGGTGTTCGACTCGAGTTCGGTTCGTGTTCAGTTCGAGTTCGGTTCGTTCGTTAAACTCGAGTTCGGTTCGTGTTCGGTTCGAGTTCAGTTCGTTCGTTAAACTCGAGTTCGGTTCGACTCGAGTTATTATATATATTATTAATAATTTATATTAATTATATTTTATAATTATTTCAAATAAATATTTTATTTGTGAAAAAATATCTAATTAATAGTTTGATACAATTTTTCACTTAAAATAATATTTAAAAGTATTTAAAAAAATACAAATGATGTACACAAACAGTTCGTGTTCTTTTATGTTCGGTTCGGTTCGATATGTTCACGAACAGTTCGTATTCAGTTCGAATATTACTGAACTTGAGTTCAGACAACAAATTTTGTCCGATAAGTTTATCGGACAGTATTCTGTTCGTTAAGATTTTGTCCGAGTTCGTTAAAAGTTCGTCCGAGTTCGGTTCGTTGACAGCTCTAGCCTCAGTAAAATAAACATGGATTGTATTAGGGATTTAAGTTTGCGCAAAGTTTGAAATTTCTCTTTCCTACAAAAAGTATAACAATGTATGATTATCAATTTTAATTAACGTGTCATTTTTTAATGATCTTGTAAGAGGTATAATCTATTTATAAATAAACGGGTTTATTGTTTTTTGGTTGTGTTAAGAGCAAAAAATCAAATTGAACAGAGTAAGGTACAATTAATACAAAGATAATGTTAAGTGACTAAAAAAAGTGAAACCGGTTTCTAAAAAACATAATTGAGTGTTAAAAAAATTAATTTCCCCTAAATTTTTTAGTTAAATTTATACTCGTTGTGTTTTTAAGTAAAAGGGTCATAATCAATTAAGTAGGGTCAAATCTCATAAAACTTAAATTTTAAAAAAAATCTATTATATTTTGTAAAAGTCACATATACTATAATTATTTATAATATGTATTATTTTTATTTTAAAGTTTTATTTAGTTATTGATAGGGATAAATAAGTCCTGATTTTATAATTAATGGGCTGCTAGGCTCAATAATAAGATGTATGATATTCAGACCAGAAAGGTTAAGCCTGATGGACCAGATCAGGCCTGGTGGAATAAAAAAGGGCCCAAAAGCCCTGATTATTAATTAATTTCGTAATTAATTAATAAGGGAAAAATCAGCTATTGAGAAAAGTCCCGATAAGGATATAAATCCTTATAGATTAGCCTCAAGGGGACCTAAAAGGATAAGGAATCAGCTTCCTACTTCCTAGGACTCCTATGTCTATCCTAATTCAGAGGCTTGTCCACCAAGTCTCTTATACCAAGTCCAATTCAAGGACTCCCACATCTATATAAGGGGCCTCACCCCACAAATCAGAACTACGTTTTTTGACTTGATCCTTGGCAATCAGCAAGGTACGTAGGCATCTTGTTAAGGCAGATTGAGTCACGAAACACAAGAGCAGTCAAATCGAGCCTTGAAGCTCACGTTCCTTAGTACTAAATACAGCAATTATATATATATTAGTTTTTTATCCATAATATTTGGCGCCGTCTGTGGGAAGGAACAACAACAACCATGGCGAGAACACGGAGAACACTTGGAGCTATAGAGGAAGGAACACCATCAGAGACAACCCAGGTGATTTCATCAACCGTGAAGGTTCCTCCCCATTCAACTTATGCATCTACTCAGGAGGAAGCCCAGACAGGGGCAACTCAACCCCAGCTACAAGGGACAACTCCCCCGATTCAAGGTACGAATCCTCAAGTTCAACAAATACATATACCTGTGAATTCTCGACCCGTCGGGTATGAATATTCAACTATTGTTACTACTAACCCCCCTTATGGGATGCCCCTTCACCCTGAGGTTGGAGGAAGCGGATATGCTAGGCGAAGCGAAGCACGAGGGCGGTCGCCCCCTATATACGAGGTTTGGGTCCTATCCCTGAGGATCGGGAATTTTCTGGTCCATACACTGAGAGAGACTCCGAATCTTCGGATGATGAAGTGGCCCCGAGAAGGAAGCGTCCTGGAAAAGAGCCAATGGCCGATGGAAGGCAACGCCCCCAAAGCACCCCAGGGGCGATTCCCCAAGTAGTGCAGGAAAGGATCAGGGCTCATGAGGCTAAAATCCAAAGGCTGAGGCGTGATTTGGAGGCTCACCAGGCCACCAGACCCCACATACCTCCTAGGGGGAGAAATCCTCCTCCTATCATAGACCTGGATGGTCCGGTAAGAAGAAGGGCTGCTGTCCCAAGAACTGATCCAAGCAATCTCCTTCCCCTTGGAGATCCTGACGATCCAACTCCACCCTTCACAGAAGAGATAATGAATGCCCATATCTCAAGGAAATTCAAGATGCCCACTATCAAAGCCTATGATGGCACGGGAGACCCCGCAAATCATGTTAGGACATTCTCTAATGCACTGCTGCTGCAACCCGTGAATGATGCTATAAAGTGTCGGGCCTTCCCTCAAACCCTGTCGGGTATGGCTCAAAGATGGTATAGTCGCTTGCCCCCAAACTCTATAGGATCGTTCCGGGAGTTAAGTCAGGCTTTCATTAAGCAGTTCATCAGTGGGAGAGTCCATGAGAAAAGTTCAGCATCTCTCATGAGCATTGTGCAAGGAGCAAAGGAATCTTTGAGAGACTACCTGAATCGTTTTACAAAGGAGGCTTTAAAAGTCCCAGACCTTGATGATAAGGTAGCCATGATAGCACTGCAACAAGGAACTAGGGATGAGTTTTTCAAGATGTCCTTGGCCAAACGTCCCCCAGAAAACATGTTGCAACTCCAAGAGAGAGCAGGGAAGTATATCAAGGTTGAAGAAAGCATGAGGAAGACCGTAGTAAGTAATGAGCCCACTGGAGGCAAGAAACGAAAAACTGATTTGGAGTATGTCGCTAAGGACAAATATCCTAGAACCGAACAAAACCCTGATTCAACCCCCAAGAAGGGAGGACCTGGGCAAACGTTCACTGAATACGCTAAGCTGAATGCTCCCAGAAGTCAGATTTTGATGGAGATTGAGAAAGACAGAGATATTCGCTGGCCTAAGCCCTTGAAGGCTGATCCTGCCAAGCTAGATAAGGGCAAGTATTGCAGGTTTCACAAAGATGTTGGCCATGACACCGATGAGTGTAGGCAATTGAAAGATGAAATTGAGTTTTTGATTCGAAAAGGAAGATTGAACAAGTATACTGGAGATGGAGGGGACAGAAATAATAATGGAAGGAAGAACTTTGAAGATCGTAGGAGGGACCAAGATGATCAGGGGCGGAATCCCCAACCCAGAGGGCCGGTTATAAATGCAATTTTTGGAGGACCGCGACACCCTCGAGGGCCAGTGATAAACACGATCTTTGGAGGTCCAACTGCTGCTGGATTGTCCAAAAATTCCAGAAAGGCATATACTAGGGAGGTTATGCATATTGTTGGAGAAGCCCCGAAGAGGGCCAGGACAGAAGTAACATGGGCTTTTGATGATTCCGACCTAGAGGGTGTAAAGTTTCCCCATGACGACCCGCTGGTCATAACACCGATAATAGGAAATAGCCCGGTTAAGAGGGTCCTTGTGGATAATGGTGCTTCTGTGGATATCTTGCTCCACGACACCTTTCTAAGAATGGGGTATAACGACTCCCAGTTGACACCAACCGACATGCCGATATATGGATTTGCTGAAGTAGAATGTCCTGTGGAAGGGATAATCAAATTGCCAACCACCATAGGTACGGAACGAAGGCAAGCAACGCAGATGCTGGATTTCGTGGTGGTAAAGGCTAGTTCAACTTATAATGCTATCATGGGGAGAACAGGGATACATGCCTTTAAGGCAGTCCCCTCTTCCTACCATTCAGTCATGAAGTTTCCCACCCGAAACGGGATTGGAGAAGTGAGAGGAGATCAAAAAATGGCTAGAAGCTGTTATGTGGCCTCTTTGAGGGCAGATGGAGTCGGGGGGCAGGTTCTTCCTATTGAAGATATGGATGTTCGAGAAAATGATGAGAATAGAGGAAGGCCAGCAGAAGAATTGGTTTCGGTTCCTTTAGACCCCGAGAATCCTGAGAGGATGACTTTCATTGGAGCCACATTAGAGGAGTCTCTTAGAGGGAAGTTAGTGAAATTTTTACAAGAAAATAGTGATGTGTTTGCATGGTCAGCAGCTGATATGCCAGGCATAGACCCGGAGTTAATTACTCACAAGCTAAACGTGGATCCAAGCCGGAAGACAGTGAAACAAAAGAAAAGAAATTTTGCCCCGGAAAGACAAGAGGCTATAAAACAGGAAGTAGAAAAGCTCTTAGAAGCTGATTTCATTGAGGAGATCCAATTTCCGGAGTGGCTAGCCAACCCTGTAATGGTGAAGAAGGCTAATGGAAAGTGGAGGATGTGTTTAGACTTCACTGATCTGAATGATGCATGCCCCAAAGACTGTTTTCCGTTGCCGAGAATTGATACTTTGATTGATGCCACTGCTGGGCATGAGATGCTGAGTTTCATGGATGGATTTAGCGGATACAATCAGATCAAAATGCATAAGAATGACATTCCAAAGGTATCATTTATCACTGACTTTGGTGTTTATTGTTATCTTGTTATGGCGTTTGGTCTCAAGAATGCAGGAGCCACCTATCAGAGGTTGGTGAATAAAATTTTTAAGGATCTTATTGGGAAGACTATGGAAGTCTATGTTGATGACATGCTAGTCAAGAGTCTAGTAAAGACTGATCATATAACCCATTTGAGGGAAGCTTTTGAGGTCCTGAGGTACCACAAGATGATGTTGAATCCTACGAAGTGTGCTTTCGGAGTAGGATCTGGAAAATTCTTGGGATTGATGGTCTCAAAGAGGGGAATTGAGGCTAACCCCGATAAAATAAAGGCAATCCTGGACATGGAACCCCCAAAAACTGTCAAGGATGTTCAGAAACTCACAGGAAGGGTTGTTGCGCTAGGACGATTCATCTCCAAGTCAGGAGACAAGTGCTTGTCATTCTTCAAGTCATTAAAGAACATTAAAGACTTTGTATGGAGTGAGGAAAATCAGAAGGCATTTGAAGAATTAAAGAAGTATATGGGCCAGGCCCCGTTGTTGGCCAAGCCAGTTCTGAGTGAAGTTTTATTCTTGTACTTGGCTGTTTCAGAAAGCGCCTTGAGCGCGGTGTTGGTTAAGGAGGAACTGAAAGTCCAGAAACCCGTATACTATGTCAGCAAAATCTTGCATGGTGCAGAGTTGAATTATTCAACTATTGAGAAATTCACTTTAGCCTTGATAATGGCTTCAAGAAAGCTGCGTCCTTATTTTCAAGCTCACCAGATTGAAGTGCTAACAAATCAGCCGCTGAGAAACATCATTCACAGTCCCAAGGCAAGTGGGAGACTGATTAAGTGGGCAATAGAGTTGGGAGAGTTCGATCTCAAGTATAAGCCACGTACGGCCATAAAAGCCCAGGCACTAGCTGACTTCATGGTGGAATGTACCATACCCAACCAAGAAGTCGGGGGGCAGAAAGTTACCATACCTCAAGACAAGGGAGTCGACAATGGGGACAAGGAGAAAGAATATTGGGTTCTCTATTTTGATGGAGCATCAAAAACAAATTCCAGTGGAGCAGGGTTGGTTTTGCAAAGCCCTGATGGATTTCTAATTGAGTATGCTATGAAGCTAGACTTCCCAACCACAAACAATGAAGCAGAGTATGAAGCCCTGATTGCTGGCCTTGGTCTAGCTGGGACACTTAGAGTCAAAAACTTAAAGGTCCGTGGAGACTCGGAGCTGATCATATCCCAGGTAAAGGGAGAATTTGAGGCAAGGGATGATACGATGGCTAAGTATGTTCGCCTAGTAAGGGCTGTGATGACCCAATTTAATGAATGCCATGTTGAACACATTCCAAGGAAAGAAAATGCTAAAGCAGATGCGCTATCAAAATTCGCTTCGTCTGAGATTGAAGAAAGTTCAGGAAGTGTGTACTTCCGTGTTTTGAAGACACGGAGCATAGATGTTAAGCTTGTGGCTCCCATAGGATTGGGGACGTCATGGATTGATCCCATCAAGGCTCACATTCAGACCGGTTGGTTGCCAAGTGATACAACTGAGGCACGGAAGTTAACTATTCGAGCACTAAGGTACTCCTTGATAGATGGAATTCTGTATAAGAGATCTTTCGTGGTTCCTTACTTGAGGTGTCTCAGGCCCGACGAGGCACGCTTGGCTCTTGAGGAAGTGCATGAAGGTATTTGTGGGTAGCACTTGGGGGGCAAGGCCTTGGCTCATAAGATAACCCGTTTAGGCTTCTATTGGCCAGAAATGATGGCTGATGCCAAAGAATATGTGAAGAAATGTGATCGCTGTCAAAAGCATGCACCAGTTGTTAGACAACCCCCCGAGATGCTGACCTCTATCAACTCACCTATTCCCTTTGCCATGTGGGGGATGGATATTCTAGGGCCTTTTCCTATGGCCACGGCACAAAGAAAATTTCTGATTGTAGCCATTGATTATTTCACCAAGTGGATCGAAGCCAAACCCTTGGCCAAAATCACTACTAAGCAGGTTGCACAATTCCTGTGGGAAAACATTATGTGCCGATATGGAATTCCCCGTATCCTCATCACTGACAATGGAACACAATTCAACAATGAGGAATTCAAGAAGTATTGTGAAGAAAATGAAATTGAGTTATGATTCACCTTTGTGGCTCACCCGCAAGCCAATGGCCAAGCAGAGGTAGCAAATCGGATAATCCTGGATGGATTAAAGAAGAGGATCGAGAAGTCAAGAAATAATTGGGTGGATGAGATACTTCCCATATTATGGGCCTATAGGACTACCTGTAGAGTCACGACAGGAGCAACTCCTTTCATATTGGCATATGAGGCAGAAGCAGTAGTTTCCGTGGAGATATCACATTCCTCTCCAAGGATTCAGGCTTTCAACGCAGAAGAAAATGAGGAAGGGCAGAGGTTAGCCCTGGATCTGATCGATGAAGTGCGAGATAAGGCACATGCAAAGATAGTAGAATATCAGAAAAAGGCTTCATTCTACTACAACCTAAGGGTTAAATAAAGGTTTTTTAAACAAGGCGATCTAGTCTTGAGGAAGATAGAAGCATCTGGTGTAGGACAAAAAGGGAAGCTTGCCCCGAATTGGGAAGGGCCGTACAGAGTCAAGAGTGTTCAAGGTAGAGGAACCTACAAGCTAGAGACTATGGATGGATTTGAAGTCCCGAGAACTTGGCATGCACAAAACCTGAAGGTTTACTATGTATAGGGCAGCCGAATACGATTCTCACTCGTCAGGATGGCGAGTAGGTTGAAAAGCACCTTGAAGCTTTGCTTGCTTAGGATTTATATGTTTTAGTTTTATTACGAAGTTTATTATTACTTGTGTAAGGGACGAATCCCAGACAATTTTACAAAATTCATGAGTTCTTCAAAGAATGTTTGTGGCCTAACAAATAAAAATCAAATGCATGGATGCAAGCATAGAAGGTGATAAATGAAATAGATCTGATAGATATTACAAAAATTCGATAAATAAAGTCTCGAAAATAGGATAAAAAACAACAAGCCACGCAGGGCTGAAAAAGCTCTAAGGAGCTGAAGTACCCTCGGCATCCATATCATCGTCCTCTCCGCTCTCGCTGGATGTCTCTGTCGTCTCGGAGGAGGAGGAAGAGCTATCGTCCTCAGCTGGTCTGGAAGAAGACTCGGGAGGAGGAAGGAGTGGATCCTGAGGAACGTGGTCCGAGACAACTACCCGGGTACGAAACCTCTGTAGCAAAGCCTCGTCATCAGGGCAGATGTAGTCCGCCGGGTTAATATCAGGACAAGCCTCGTTCACGGTCCCAAGGGTCGTGTCCCAACCGGTCCTAAAAAACCCGGGAAAGACTGAATCATCCCTAATCCTCATGGATTGGGCAAACTCCTCCGAGTCCAGATAGTTGTCTATAGCTTTATCCTTCTCCGCCCGAAGTACCACCAGCTCGGCGTTAGACTCTCCGAGTTCTTCCTCCTTGCGCTTGAGCTTCTTCTCCAGGGTAGCATACTTCTTCTGTTGCCTCCTGAGGGCATTATCGGCCTTATCAGAAGCCCGCTTCCACGATTCGGCTTGCCTCACAGCGCCTTGAAAGTAGGCGTTAGACTGGAACAAAGCAATTAACAAAGTATAAGGCAAGAAAATGCTACAAGAACGAAAAATAAGTTCAAAAAAGAGAAGGCATACCGAAGCCAGAGACTGAGCCCCCATGAGCTTAATCCTCTCAAGATCAGGGGTGGCCACCACATCAGTAAAGTCCTTGGGAGTCACGCTATGGTAGGACCAATCCCAAACATGTTTCGTAGAACCAACTACGGTGTCCCCTCGGCGGAATCCCCAGAGAGGCTGAAAGGCGCCTGTGGCAGCAGCAGTAGGGGCAGCAGCAGTGATAGGAGCACCATGGCCTCCAGCTCCTTCAGTTGAAGCCTCCCCTATAGGCTCTTTGTGCCTCTTCAAAAAGATAGGCTCCGTGGCCTTTCCCCGGGTGTCTAGGCCTGCGAGCCGAGCTTTCTTCATCCTAGCTGTTTCCTCAACCAAAGGAACATTGTCCTCATTAATCTCCTTAGCAGCTGAAACAAAGCAAAGGACAAAATAAGTGATGTTAATAATGCATGAAATGAAGTAAAATTGAGAAGGGAAGAAAAATACCCTGTTGAGAAACAGAGGATAGTCCCACATGAATCAGGGAAAACTCCTCTAAGAGAGTCCAGCTGGTGGTGGTGCCATCATCCTGAGTAAGCCCATTATAAATAATAGTTTCTTCAGGAGTTAAGTGAATGAATTTGAGGCTACCATCACTGACCTTCCCGAAGGAAGATCGAAAAAGTGTGCCCCAGTCACCATTCTCCCAACGTAACCCAACGAAACTATTCCTCCAATTTTGATTATTATCAGGAATAGAGGCGCTGTTAAAGATATGTTTGTTTTTGGGCCTTTGCTTGACATAGACCCAGCCATAGATATTGGAAGAACTATTATAACACTGAAAGACCTTCCTAAAAACGGCTACAGAAAGAGGAAAGCCCTCCCTAAGACAACAAACCATAAAATATAGAATATTCCTCCAGGCGTTTGGAGGAAGCTGACACGGGTTAATTTGTAAATCAGCCAAAAGATGAGGAATAAAAGGATGGAAAGGAAACCTAAGCCCAGCATTAAGGGCATCTGTGTAAATGAAAAGAGTGTCGGGTCTCCAGTGGCAAGTACGGTCACCACCAGAGACTGGAAGTAATCTAAAAGGAGGAAGGACGTTATAACGAGCATTTAGTTTATTGAAATCAATGTTGTGCCAAGTGTTACAATGATTAAAAGAATCGAGATGTGCAGTAGAGGGATATTCATCCCCCCTAGTGTTAATCATATCGATTAAAGACATGTACAAAGAACGGATCTCGATATCCTTACCTCGTTTTGAAGCCGAGGCAATCTTCGCCGCTCTCTCGGAATTCTTGTCAGCCATTAGTAAAGCCTAGAAAACCTGAAAGTCTTGAAGGGAGGAGTGGCCAAAAAAACTAAAGGAAGAGAAGAGGGAGAAATTTGTAGGATGAGTGGAGAAGTGAAATGAGAGGTGTGAGGAAACACACTCTCATCCCACCTTTTTATAGCCAAGAAGAAGGGGATTTGGGCCTCAAAAAAGCCCATTTGAGCCCAAAAATAAGAAGGTTCTGGAATTATCCAGAAAATTCCTGGAAAAATTAAGAGAAATTTGAATTTTTTTGAAGATTCTGGAAGAATCCAGAATAACCTTAGAAGAGTTTGGAATTTGGGCTCAGAAATGAGGCCCAATTCTAGAAAAATCTTGAAAAACCCAAGGCCCAGTACCAAGGCCCAAATACAAAAAGCCCTATTTGAGGCCCAAAATGATTTTTAAGAAAAGCCAAGTCTTCAGGCCCAGGATTAATAAAAATAGTGGGCCCCAAGGTCAGCCCAATAAAACCAGCCCAGAAAAGGGCCCAATTAGTTAAAAATACAAAACCCAGTTGAAATGGGCCCAGGTTAAAAACTAAAAAAGGGGATGGCCCAAAAGAATACAGCCCAGGTTTAAGGGCCCAAATCCAAATTACAGAAATATATGCAAGAAATTAATTCAAGACCAATTCGACCAGAAAACACAAAGGAATCCTGATCGAAGCTCCTGAGGTCGAAATCTTGTCGATTAGGCTGAAAAATAAGCTTAATTCGACCTGAATTAAGACTCATTCGACTAGAAATCAAGAGAAGATCCTGATCGAGTGGATCCTTCCCGAATTTCTGTCGACCTAGGCAACTAAGGGAAGTTAATTCGGTCAAAACTAGGGCTCCTGATCGAAATTCCTGACCGAAATTAAAATTTCCTACTCGAAAATTCAAAAAAAAAAAAAATATATATATATAGGAAAAAATCCTGGCCGAAATTCGACCAGGATTCTTGCTCGAACCCATCCTCCTCGAAATACTGTCGACCAGGGCTGAATGAAGGATAATTCGACCAGGATCCTGGTCGAATGGGATTCCTGGTCGAAATTTTTATATAAAAAAAATATAGGAAAAATTCCTTAAATATTTTCTGAAAAATGTTAATATTTTCAGAAATAAGGAATAAATCCAGAAAATTAAAGGATAAATCCCAGAAATTAGGGAAAAAATCCAGAAAAATAGGAAAAATTCCTTAAATATTTTCTGAAAAATGTTAATATTTTCAGAAATAAGGAATAAATCCAGAAAATTAAAGGATAAATCCCAGAAATTAGGGAAAAAATCCATAAAAATAAAAAAAATTCCTTAAATATTTTCTGAAAAATGTTAATATTTTCAGAAATAAGGAATAAATCCAGAAAATTAAGGAGAAAATCCAGAAATTAAGGATAAATCCCAGAAAATTAGGGAAAAATCCCAGAAAATTAGGGAAAATCCCAGAAAATTAGGGAAAAAATTCCTGGAAATTAAGATAATTTCTGAATAAAAGGAAGATTCATTGTAAATGTGTAGGTCGCTCCACACTTTACGCAAAACGAAACCCTATAAGGGAACAAATAGATTTAACTTTTGCGAAACCTAATCAATGTTTCCCAAAAGTTGGGGGGCAAATGATAGGGATAAATAAGTCCTGATTTTATAATTAATGGGTTGCTAGGCCCAATAATAAGATGTATGATATTCAGACCAGAAAGGTTAAACCTGATGGATCAGATCAGGCCTGGTGGAATAAAAAAGGGCCCAAAAGCCTTGATTATTAATTAATTTCGTAATTAATTAATAAGGGAAAAATCAGCTATTGAGAAAAGTCCCGATAAGGATATAAATCCTTATAGATTAGCCTCAAGGGGACCTAAAAGGATAAGGAATCAGCTTCCTACTTCCTAGGACTCCTAAGTCTATCCTAATTCAGAGGCTTGTCCACCAAGTCTCCTATACCAAGTCCAATTCAAGGACTCCCACATCTATATAAGGGGCCTCACCCCACAAATCAGAACTACGTTTTTTGACTTGATCCTTGGCAATCAGCAAGGTACGTAGGCATCTTGTTAAGGCAGATTGAGTCACGAAACACAAGAGCAGTCAAATCGAGCCTTGAAACTCACGTTCCTTAGTACTAAATACAGCAATTATATATATATATATATTAGTTTTTTATCCATAACAGTTACTTATTTATTTCAAGGATTTTTTGTTTTGCATTGTACTAAATTTACCCCAGTACTTTCGTGTTTGTTTATGAAAGAGTCAAACACCTAATACTCTATTTGGGATTACGGTTAAATGACATGCTTTTAGAAAAGGCGATGGTGAAAAAATGATGTTATAAAAGTAAATGGTTGTTTGATAATTTTTTTTAATATATATGTTTTGATGTAAAATACTAAAAATAATAATAATTTCGCTGTGATTGTATGATAAAATCAGTATTTACTTAATTTCTGCAAAAATTGAAAATATTTTTTTAAAAGAATGGAGAACTTAATTTCTCTAACGGTAGGCCAAAAACATTTTTCAAAGAAGCGAAATTTAAATTTTACCAAATATTTTTTTTAGTTATTTTTCAGTGAAAAGATGATTCTTAAAACAATAATATCAAATATACTCTAACACATAATCATATCATATATTTATACAGAAAATTATATCATATATTTATATATTGACTTGGATGTGTTCTTTGATTAACAAGTGATAAAGTGTTAATATTTTTGCGCGAATAGATAGAACATTATCCTGCATAACATATTTTCAAAATATAAATACATATACACTATACGAGACATATCCTAACACGAAATCATATCTTCATTTTATATATTGATTTGGACGTTTTCTTTTGTGCGGTGATAGAGCGTTAAAATGTTTGTGAGTATAGGTAAACTTATTCTTTTGGTTAATTGTATAGTAACAAAATGTTAAAATGTTGAGAATGATAGATAGAACACTCTCGTGCATAACATATTTTCAAAATATAAATACAAGTACATTGTGTCGGTATATATTTGATTTTTTTTGTTATTAATTAGGCTTATATATATCTTATAATTAAATTTTTATTTATACTATTTTCAAGGGTAAGTGAGAATTACAAAAGATGAATCTTAATCATGTGAATTATGTCGTAGCGCCCTGCCTTAACCTGATCTAACTACGTTTTGTTTGATCAATTGAACTCATATTTGTATAAACAAAAAAGTTAGAATGCAAGAAATTTGTTTCATTACTGATACAAAATTTTTTATTAGATGTTTTAATCAAGTGATTTTGATATCAACAGAAGCTGCTATGGCCTGTACTGAAAGATCATAGTATAATATATTTTGTATATTATGCTTCGCACCTTAGCTAATAATTGTCAAATCTTACGCATCATAATCAAATTTGTCAATATAGACAGCCTGTATATACACCAAAAGCGCAAGAGATATACACTAACTTGCAACATTTATCTAAAACAACAAAATATTTATATATATTTTTTATAATACACATTCCTTCGGAATAAATTAAATCTACATTAGAGACAAACAAGAGAATCATCAACTTTCAAGCCCTGAGATGCCTAGCTAGCTAACACCTCCGTCTCTTGGCCGGAAAAACATGATCACCTTCCACTACCATATCAAACGGTTGAACCCTAGAACCAACATGCTCAAACAAACAACTCTCAGAAAACCCTTCAACTCCATCAAGACACGGTGGCTTCATTTTCCGACGACCAGCTCCCACAGGAACATTCCTTAAGGCCCCACCAGCTGTCCAATACCTTTGACAACCTTTGCAGAAGTGTCTAGGTTGATTAACGTTGTAGTTGTTGAAGTAACAAAACTTTGTTTCCATGCTTTTGCATCTAGGGCATGCTACAATCTTTTCTGGCTTTTTATCTATGTTTTCATCATTAATTTCTTCATCCTCTTTAGGTATTTTCGCTGGAGGGTGCTCCTCATCGGTTTCTTGTTTCTCTGGCACGGCTATTGTTTTCCCGAATAGCTTGATCCCCTGTACATCTTGCTGATTGTTGTGGACTCTCCCCATAATAGGTTGTACTTTGAGAGAGAGAGAGAGAGATGATGGTACACCTAAAAGAGAGAGTGTTTGTTTGATGGAAAGAGGTTGAGGAATATTAAAATCTATATCAAACTATTTATATGAAGATGTACAAAAATTGTATTATTGTGTAGGAAATATTATATATATATATATGTGTATAATGTGAATGCATGTGAACATATTAAAGGGACTAGTATAGAAATGAGAAACTACTATAAACTAATATCCATATGTACTAAAGGGGCTACCTTAGGTGAGAATAAAACACCCATTTGGTTCTATCTTTATTTTTCATTTTGAAAACCATGCGTCACAAATTTGGCGTCATGAGAAAGAGGTTCTTGTATCTATCCTTTTATCTTTATAGCTGGTGAACAATTTCCACATCTGGTGACTAGTTTCTTCCTCAAAAATTCATGAAGGCTGGGGATATATATCAATGTCTTGTACACTTTGAACTTCATTGACACATATAATTTATCGAGCCAAATTTATATATTTTAAGAGTTGAGTTGGAGTAATTCCTCACTAACGAAAGTTTAACAGGACAACGTAGTATATGTTGGTAGGCCGCCAAGCAACAGAGGTTTGCTTCAAAAGTTGCTGATGAGCTTTTAGTCCAAATCATTTTCCCCGGTTTGAAGTAGTACTTTTCTTGTTGGGCCCCGCTCCAGGTAAGTTGCGTGCAAATTGTTTTGAAAGTGGCAAGTAAACAAAAATAAAATCCGTAATTAAGTAAAGCTACTACCTACTAATCCCCAAAATTAAAATTCTCTGTACTACCCAACTGGCTTAAACTTATATTCCTTTTAGCTAACTAGCTTAAACCTCTATCTGTTTATTAAAACGACACAACTATTGTATCTATCCTAAAATATATATTGTATTTAAAACATGATTTAATATTAACACGAAGATCAATCTGTAATCTTTTCGCCAGTTCATTGTTAGTATGTTTTTTAGTCAGGAATATGTTTTATATAAACTCCTCCCGTAGACTTTTCTGTGTTGACATGCACATGTCTACTTGCAATTTCCGTTGACTTTGTGCATTATACTATGTTCTACCAATACTACGAGTATAGTTACCCGTAATACAGTACACTTGAATGTTTATACTGGATCGATGTTAGTCAAATCTAAAATGGATTCCTCGTCCAGTCAAAAAATCATGAAAATTTAGTTGTATACAGTTAGTCGATTTTAAGTTTGGCGGATATTAAGAAGTATGTTATAGAGAACTTAATCAAGTGTTTGGTTGGGCAAAAAGTAATGAATGCAATAAGTAAACTAATGGACTATAATGATGTTTGAAGAGGATTTAAATATTTTGTGATTGTGAAGTAGTAAGTATAGAACTGAATATATCATTCTTTTTCTCAAATGGGATGTTGAACTAGAGTTTCTTTCTATGGGCATATTTGGGGTTTCTTATAAAATGTAATATATGACTTAAAGTTAAAAAATATTATATAAGTGATATGTAAATTATTATTTATAAATTATAAAGGTGTTTGATATTTTTATATATAAGTTGTTGATATGTTTGCTAAATCCTGACTTATAAGTTATAATTTTCATATAAAAAAATATCATTATGGAATTTAAACAAAAAATCATATTTAAAAATACAAAATGTTAAAAGGAACAAAAAAGACAAGCAGATTTGTACTATTCAAATTTCTGAAAAATTGTCACTCTGATTTTTGGTAGGTGTTAAAAGTAATAATTTAATTTATTATTAAATTTAAATTTGATATAAAATAAAAATTTTGAATTTTAAATTTTAAACTAAATATATTGTTAAGTCTAATTATAATATTTTTTGTAATTTAACCTACTTACAATGATTCATCGGAAAGAAATAAGTATACAAATTATAATATTATATAGAACGGCGACTGAGATCGGTAAGAGGAAATTACAGGAGGGTCCCTTTCTGTTTATTTCTTAAAAGCAGTGATATATGATCATTCATGAATTTGCCCAAACAGTCTAAGTTAATATGGAATGGTCTGTAGGCTAATAAGCTGGGGAAAATTCTATCCTCCACTATATATTCTTTCCATTTTCATTCATACTAACAAAAACAACATAAATGTAGTAATATCTACTTGATACATTTTTATATCATTTAGTATTCATGGTGTTTAATTTATTCACCTAAGAGCCATTATTGAGAAACTAGTGCTAATGCTATACAGGTACTTTGTTGAGTGTGAAGAACCAGCTTTTGAAGTATATATTTTAAACCTTGCAATGATAATATGTTTCAGATGTACCAATGACTTAATCAAAATTTCAGGAATATTTCCTGGTCAATGAAGTTCAGGCCAAGACTGCAGTTAATAAAACAAAACTTGTATGTAAACAAAATTAATAACTGAAATAACGAAGAGAAAAACGAAGATGTATCCAAAATCATAGCTTTCAAACGTGTCTGAAAAATAATGGTGCACAGATACAAATTGCCAAGAAAATACGATCACAACTGAGTCACCAGATCTTGCTCGAAACCCTGACTGTTCTTGAAGAGAATATTATCCCCTACCTGCTGTGTTTGGGATGCGTGCAATATCTCCACCAGGATAAAACAGCTCGGAGTTTATGTTAACAGCAACAACAAAACCTCCATCTCGACTAGCACCTCAGTCGCCGGAAAATAACAGCACTTCGAACTTGTGTTTTCGGGAGATAAATGCAGAGAGGGGGAGAAGAGAAGAGAATGTTTTGTGGTGTAAAAAATACATTCACTTTAGCCTCTATTTATAGGAGAGGAAAAATGAAACTGTTCCACACACTTTAATGTCTGAATTAAACTGCACCATTAATTTAAAAAATCAAAACTGATCAGATTTTGAATTTAAATTATTTGTAACAGTTTTTTCACTTAACACCCACATTATTATCAGATTTAATTTTAATTCAGTATTTCAGTTATAGATCAGATTATTTATTCATGTCCAGGTTCAATGAATTAGGCCAAGCCCACTAACAAAGTTGACTTAGCCCAATTCAGTATCGAACTCAGCCCAACAATTATAATAATAATAATAATAATAATAATCCAGTCACCACTGATAAATAAGTTTGAATTAAAATATTAATTCTCAAATAAATAAAATCTTCGCCCAGGTCGCCTCGCGTACACGAGACGCCGAGACATTCGCCCAAATCGCCCTTCGACCCCCGGTCCGGTGCGTGGTGGGGCGGCGGTGGCGCGCGCGTGTGTGTGCGCATGAAGCACACAACAACACAATGGACCATCACAATTCCAAGTTTTTCCAAGCTACTTTCAACTCTAAATTCATATGGATTTCATTAAGAAAATTCTTAAAACCATACATGAAAATTTAAGTTCAAATATCATTGAACAATTTCTAATCATTAGATTTTAGGATTAACATCAAGAACATAATTAAATTAAGCTCTAAAATCCTAATTTTCTAACAATCCCCCACAAATCCATACAGAAATGCGATTAATTTTCCATCATGACTTGTTTTTCAGAGTCGGTACCCTTCCGGGTTTGAACCCTCCTAATTCCTCTACTTCAATGGCTATCGGATTCAGATGGAATGTTTCACCTTGAATCTTAATCTGTTTAGTATAACCATATTCCATAGATGACGACAAGTCAAAGGCTATGGTGCCAATCTACGGCTTTGAGACATTAATGGTCATGTCTCGATCATGTTCGTCGAATGCTTCAAGGATTAACCCTATCCTCTAATTGCGACCACACAATTACATTCGCTTAGCTGGGCATCTCCAGAGATATACTGCCTCTATCTCGTCAAATGACTTGACCCCATTCAGCGTTTTAACACTCTTGCTTTTCTAGCAGTGTCAGTACCTTCTAGGTTTACAGGGGATAGACTCGGATACTATAGTATCATCTATGTAGGAAAGGTACTACCAATTCATCCTTACAGTTTGTTATTACCCATTGAATACACTTTGAGGGATCTCCTCTCATGTGTATTGGGTTCCCACTGTTGATGAATTATGATGGGTTGATAGTCCCATCCCCAACCTTGACTTCAGGACCACTGCAGGTTCCAGTCCTTTAGTAAGAGAATCAGCTATATTATTCTGAGTTCCTATGAACTCTATAGCTATGATCCTATCAGTCACTAAACCCCTTATAGACTTGAGTCTAACTTTGATGTGTCTCTTAGTTTTAGCATTATGCTTTTTACAGCTAATCTTGTCGACAGTCGTTCGACTATCACAGTGAATAGCAATAGCAGGAAGCGGTCTGCTTACTACAGGTATTGCAGACATAAGTCCGTGTAACCATTCAGCCTCCGTCCCTGTGGCATCAAGTGCACACAACTCAGCCTCAAAAGTAGACTGAGTAACTATAATCTATCTGCTTGACTTCCAGGATATTGCTCCACCAGCCAAGGTGAACACGTATCCAGTCACTCCATTGGAACCAGACTTCTTAGCTATCCAACTTGCATCACTGTACCCTTCAAGCACACCAGGAAATCTCCTGTAGTGTAAACTAAGGTACATTGTGCCTTTTAGATATCTAAGTACTCTATCAAGAGCATCCCAATGAGTTCTGTTTGGACAACTTGTATATCTAGCCAATTTAGACACATAATATGAAATATCTGGTCTAGTACAGTTAGCAAGATACTGCAAGCTCCCAATAATATGAGAATACCTTAACTGAGACACGGGCATTCCTGAAGTATTCTTGACAAGGGAAACTTTCGAATCATAGGGTGTACTAGCGATTCTACATTGTGAATAACCATATTTCTCAAGTATAGTTTTCTCTATATAATGAGATTGAGTCAAGGTTATTCCTTCAGTGGACTGAATCAGTTTGATTCCAAGAATCACACTTGCCTCACCCATATCCTTCATTTCAAAATGCCTTTTCAAGAATTCTTTAGTCTCGTTAATAATCTCAATATTGGTTCCAAACAGTAAAATGCCATCGATATATAGGCACAAAATAACACACTCATTACCTTTAACTTTAGTGTAGGCACATTTATCACTTTCATTAATCTTATAACTAAAAGGCAATACAGTTTCATCAAACTTTTTATGCCAATCTCTGGGAGCTTATTTCAATCCATAGATGGACTTGATCAACTTACATACTTTCCTTTCATTGCCAGATGCAACATACCCCTCAAGCTGATCCATATAAATTTCTTCTTCAAGTTCACCATGAAGAAAAGCCGTCTTTACATCCATTTGATGGATGATAAGACCATGGACTGAAGCCAATGCTATAAGCATTCGGATTGTTACCATTCTTGCAACCGGAGAGTATGTATCAAAGTAATCAATTCCTTCCTTTTGCTTAAAACCCTTAGCTACCTGTCTAGCTTTGTACTTATCTATTGAGCCGTCAGGGTTCAACTTCCTTTTAAAAACCCATTTGCACCCAATAGTAGAACACCCAGGAAGGAGATCAACCAACTCTCATGTTCCATTAGAAACAATAGAGTCAATTTCACTCTTCGCAGCGCCCTTCCAGTGCCTTGACTCAAAAGAATCCATAGCTTGTCAGAAAGTTAAAGGTTCGTCCTCGATATTGTAAGTGATGAAATCACCTCCAAAATCCTTGACTACCTTTGCACGCTTACTTCTCCTTGGTTCCTCTACTTCCTTAGGAATAGAGCTACTACTAGGTTCCGCCCCCACATTTGTCATCTTTTCCACATGATTAGGAATAAAACTCGATGTGTGAGAAGGATCTTCCTCAGAAGTCGTTTCAGGTATTCCAGTCTTCATAGGGTATACATCCTCAAAGAATGTCGCATCTCGAAATTCAACTATCGTGTTTGCCACTATACCATCTATGTCAGATTTTAACACTAAAAATCTGATAGCTGTAGTGGTTTCAAGATAGCCCAGAAAGATACATTCAACAGTCTTTGGACCTAGTTTCTTTCTCTTATGTTCAGGAACAAGCACCTTAGCAAGGTACCCCCACACACGAAGTTACTTAAGACTAGTCATCCTGCCTTTCCATAACTCCAATGGTGTCTTATCCTTGTGTTTCAGAGGAACTCTATTCAAATTATGGCAAGCCGTATTTAGAGCCTCTCCCCACATGTATTTAGACAACCCAGAGTTAATAAGCATAATATTAATCATATCTTTAAATGTTCTGTTCTTTCGCTCAGTAACCCCATTAGACTTAGGTGTGTATGGTGGAGTAACTTCATGAACTATACCATTGTTTGCACAAAATTCATTAAAAGCATTACTCGTATACTCACCACCTCTATCAGATCTCAACCTTTTAAGTAACTTACTAGTTTATTTTTCTACTTCAGTTTTATATATAATGAATTTACTAAGTGCTTCATCCTTATGTCTAAGTAAATAAACATAACAGTATCTACTACTATCATCTATAAAAGTAATGAAGTATCTAAACTGGTCCTTGGTCAACACACCACCAAATTCGCAAATATCAGTGTGTACTAAATCTAACAAGTCTGAATCCCTAACAACGTTATGAAAAGGTTTCCTTATTTGTTTAGCAGACACACATACTTGACATTTAGATTTTTTTTATAATGGTATGTTTTGGAATCAACTCTAAGTTCATCATGTTCTTGAGAGCACCAAAGTTTAAATGACCTAGTCTAGCATGCTATATATACGAGGATTCAATACAGTTAACAGAAAGAATAACATTATTATTCAAATTTTTCAAAACGGGATCCACATTAATAACAAATAAACCATTTGACAAGTAACACTTGCCAAAGAATGTACCAGTGTGAATAAGAACTACTTTATTACATTTGAACGAAATTTCAAAACCACTAGAAACTAAACAGCTTCCACTTATTATATTTCTACGCATGTTGGGAACATGATGCACTCTCGTCAGAGATAGAATACGTCCTGGAGGGAACTTCAGATCCACGTTTCCAACTCCATGTACTTGAGCAGCACTAGCGTTCCCCATCTTCACAGTCAGGCTATGACTCTGTTGATAAGATACAAATAAACTAATATCAGCACAAATATGTACATTAGCTCCAGTATCTATCAACCATTCATTTGACAGATAGGTAGAAAATATTACAGGGTTGTAGGATACATACCGGTCAACGTCGGTTTCAGAAGCCGTAGCCTCACCAACAACCATGTTCACTACAGGCCCAGTTGCGGTTCCAAGCACAACATTCGCTTGCGCTACCTCAGTTTTCTTCGCTTTCTTCGTAGGGCAGTCCTTACTCCAGTGCCCAACCTGCCCACAAGACCAGCATGGTTTGTTTGCCTTGGGTTTCTTGGCCTTGTCCTTGTCACTCTTAGGTTTATTACTATTAGCTTTCTTAGCAAAAGCCTTCATCTTCTGTCCTACAGTTGCTATGTTTACCTTCGAGGTACCGTGTTCAGTTGGCATCACATGTCCCTGTTTGGACTTGTGTTGTTCTTGCACCGAGATGTCCATCATAAGGCTGGTCCAGGTGATCTCTCCTTTCTGTCTTTTCAGGGAGAGAGAAAACTCTTCCCAAGACTTCGGGAGCTTTTCAATCACACTCATCACCTTGAACTTCTCCGGGAGGTCCATTCCAGACTCCTTCAAAGCATGCACTATCATCTCGAACTCATGCACCTGCTCAGTCATGGACTTATTGTCCACCAGCTTGAACTCGAGGAACCTTGCCACATAATACTTTTCTAGACCTTGTGAGTCAGTATTATGTGTTTGGTCCAGCTTCTCCCATAAGAGTTTTGCGGAGTAGGCATCAGAAGAATTGACATCAAACAAAGTGTTTGTTAGTGCCGCCCGAATGGCCGCCCTAGCCACTTCATCCTTCTCAGCCCACTTCGCAAAAGCCTTAACTGTGTCAGCCTTCTCTTGATCCACTACTGATTTCTCATATTCCACAACCAGCCACAGACCCTTTATAGTCAGCCACAACTTCATCCATTTCTGCCAGCGAGAAAAACCAATGCCACCGTTGAATTTCTCCGGTAAACCGGTTAGTTCAACAGCTTGTGGGAAACTATAGATGGTCCAATCAATGGCCCCAGCAGTTGCACCCGAACCGCTACCACCACCTACGATAACCTCACTTTCGTTAACCATTATGCTAAATTCTAAATAACTAATATTCTCTTCAAGAATGTTGTAAATTTCATTAACAAATATTGTTACATAGAGGCAAGTATATATAAAATTTAGCAAGTTCAGGCCAAAACCACAGTTAACAAAACAAAGCATGCATGTAAACAAAATTAGTAACTGAAATAACGAAGAGAAAAACGAAGATGTACCCGAAACCATAGCTTTCAAACGTGTCTGAAAAATAATGGTGCACAGATACAAAATGCCAAGAAAATACGATCACAGCTGAGTCACCGGGCCTTGCTCGAAGCACTGGCTGTCCTTGAAGAGAATATTACCCCCTACCTGCTGTGTTTGGGATGCGTGCAATATCTCCACCAGGATAAAACAACTCGGAGTTTATGTTAACAGCAGCAACAAAACCTCCACCTCGACTAGCACCTCAGTCGCCGGAAAATAACAGCACTTCGAACTTGTGTTTTCGGGAGAGAAATGCAGAGAGGGGGAGAAGAGAAGATAATGTTGTGTGGTGTAAAAAATACATTCACTTTAGCCTCTATTTATAGGAGAGGAAAAATGAAACTGTTCCACACACTTTAATGTCTGAATTAAACTGCCACATTAATTTATAAAAATCAAAATTGATCAGATTTTGAATTTAAATTATTTGTAACATTTTTTCACTTAACACCCACATTATTATCAGATTTAATTTTAATTCGATTATTTATTCATGTCCAGGTTCAATGAATTAGGCCAAACCCACTAACAAAGTGACTTAGACCAATTCAGTATCGAACCCAGCCCAACAATTAATAATAATAATAATACTCCAGTCACCACTGATAAATAAGTTTGAATTAAAATATTAATTCTCAAATAAATAAAATCCTCGCCCAGGTCCCCTCGCGTACGCGAGACGCCGATACATTCGCCCAAATCGCCCTTCGACCCGGTCCGGTGCGGCGCGTGGCGGCGGCGCGCGCGTGGGTGTGTGCGCGCGCGTGAAGCACTCAACAACACAATGGACCATCACACACCTTAGTAATTGTATACTACTCATGTGTGTGATACCATGTAAAGCACACAACCCCCTTTATTTATTTCAATGTGGGACAAACATTCTCAAAATTCCAAGTTTTTCCAAGCTAATTTCAACTCTCAATTCATATGAATTTCATTAAGAAAATTATTAAAACCATACATGAAAATTTAAGTTCAAATATCATTGAACAATTTCCAATCATTAGATTTTAGGATTAACATCAAGAACATAATTAAATTAAACTCTAAAATCCTAATTTTCTAACGGTATTATTGGTTAGCTAGGGTCATTGCTAATCCTGTCATGTCATGTTTCATTTTCGATCTTTGAGGTTGCTAAGGGCTACTGTCAACAATAAGGAATTGATTCCCCTTCTCCATGTAACTTTTGCTACTATTTGTGTGTGAAAGTGAATGAGGGTTTTTAGTTTTAAGCGCCCAACGCCCAACAAAAAATAATAATTTTTTTTAAAATTGTTAAGTTGCAAATATGTATATTTTATAAAATGATCTCACTAAAAAAATGGTTAAGTGCACTCTATAATACTAGATTTTTTTTATATAATTTTAGTCATATTTAATCTTATTAATGCTTATATGATTATAATTAAAATGTTTAAAATATTAACTTTTAGTACCTAGATATTAAATAAATTCAAAAGGTCTACAATGACAAAAAAAAATCTAAAAGTTATGCCCTCTTAAGAAAGAATGTGAATAAACTTGTCTAATGAGCTTTAGTCCAGAAAAAGGGCCACCTAACATTTAAATGTTGAGCATTTGTTTTGTGGACATTTCTCAATCAAAATTATAAAAGTTGACACAGTCCAAGAAAAAATTTGACGGGCCAATGTATGCACTGCAGTATATCAAGATCTGTTAAATAAGCCTATTGATGAAGCCCCCAAGGATCTGGGCCTCTATGCTTGCAACAAGCAGGCCTAATTGTAGGATTTCAATATCAGAGTAATCTTTTGCACCTTTTTAGAGTTTCAAACAACTAATAAATTCATATTCCCTTGTAAAGAAAACTTTAATAAATTCGTATCATAATTTCTTTATGATCACAAAAAAAATTACATTAGTATAAAATCCTAAATAATATCAATGTGGATAAAATAGACATACTAATAACTTTTACTATTAATATTTGTTTTCCCCAAAGTCATTAGTTATTTTAGCTCGGTTATATTTTGAACACAATTGAGCCTTTTTTGGTTATTTAAGGGGACTTCGAGTTCAAGTTTGTTATTTTAGTGAGAGCAATTAATTAAAAAAACCCAACAAACTTCTTAATTTTTTATAATCTAACCAGCTAATTTAATTTTCTCAAATAAACCGAACTAACTTTACAAAACTATAAAAAATATTAACTATATAGTTAACTATATCTTTTAAGTATACTCTTCATATATCATATATGCCCGCACGTACCAATATTTTAATATACAATAAATTTAATCTAAACTTATTCATTAAAATATTTTATAAAATTTAATATTATATATGAACCCGCAATACTAAGTCAAGTTTCCATACGTATTTCATGTATACAAATTTTATGTATAATTAAAATTATTAAGATATTAGATCTTACAAATATGAATAATTAACTTTATTTCTCATGTGTAAATATAATTTCTTGAGTCATAGCAAAATACAATAATTTTTATTAATTTATCGATGTCATATATTTTATCATTTTAGATTACTTCAGTTATATGTACAATTTAATTATATATAAAATAATTTAACTAAAATAATTTATTTATATATTAACATATTTGTCTATTTGTTTTATCTAGAATCGTTATCAGTTAACTATGGCTAATTTTTTTTTAAAAAATTTAAATTTAAATTTTGTAATTTATAAGAACTCGTCGGGTTTTCGTGAGAAAAAAGAAGATGGTTGGTTAAAGTATAAAAATAGTTAGTTGGATTGTTTTTTCGGCTAATAATCTTTGCGAGTCACTAATAATCTTTGCGAGTCACAAGTCATTTTATAGAAATTTCTAGTGCAACATAAAAAATTATTCTTTTGTTATATGTTAATATCTTAAGTATATCTGATATTAATCGATTAAGTATCAATGCATACTATATCCTCTTTCTCTCTTTCTTAAATATAGCCACCGTCGAGACTTTCACCGGTTTTCTCCTTTATTTTCTTTCATTATTTTTACCTTTGTTATTAGATCTTGATTTCTATCGTTTTTTTAAATAATCCTTAGATAAAAAATCATCGAAATATCCAGATTTTCTTTCTTCTCCAATTAAGCGTGTGGTTCTTCGTTTTCAAGGGTCCGGGTTCTCTTATTTTTGTGGAGCTAAGACTTGCTTTTATTTCGTAATTTCAATTTGGTTGTAGTCTCTCCTTAGCGAGAGTTTTGGTATTTCTCTCCATTATTTGGGAGAGTATAATTTTTGATTTAATGATAAAAAAATTTATGGGATTGCAATTATGGTCGATAGCTCAAACACGATTAATTTCAACCGGATGTGATGAAGCGGATATACGTAAATATATCATCTTCAACAAATGGCGTGATTGTTTCTCAAAAATAGATGGATTGATCAACTATTGTTTCAGTTTTTTATTTGTTCAAGGCAACTATCTTTGTAGATGCCGTATGACTTTTATTTTATGAATTGATTTCTTACTAAAAAAACTATCAATGCGTAAGATTAATATATTTAATAATTCATGTTATTGTGTGTGACATGTAATTTGAATATGTACGGTAACATGCAATTAATAAATTTTTAAATATTAAAATAATAATTAGATAATAGAAAAGGGGATTAGATACAATATCACGTGAGTGGATCCCACTAATTATATATAAATTGTTTGTGAGGTTAACTAGTAAACACGTTATAAACTTACGTTGTATGAGAACGTTTATTCAGCATGCATTTCTTATATGGAATACACGTAGACTTTGTTTAAATGTTGATTAAAAATGTGTTTCTAATAGGCGGAGATTAGAAACGTCATACGATCGTGCATTTCTCAAAAACACCTCAATAATTTGCGTTTTGGTGTGTCAAAAAGGGCCATTTTTAATATGTGATGTTTGAGGCCTCATTTAACAAAATTGTGTCACATATGGCCAACACCCTTATCTCATTTCATTGACCTTTTGATTATTTGTTCCGGAAAGTTATCCTCCCAATAATTAGGCATTTAACTCTAAAACTATCTTTGTTAAAAATTTTCTTTTGTCAAGACAATATATCATTGTTTTAATCTATATATAAGAATAAATGATATCGTATGAGTAATATTGAATGTATTTTTATTTTGACTAATCAAATATTATATCTAATCAAATATCACATTCAAGCCAATAATTGTTAAAATGGTTTTAATAAATAATTTTATAATTTTGTTTTTTAATTATTTAGCCGTTATAATGTTCATATATCTTATATAGGTGATTTTAATTTTAAAAAGTATTAAACTAAAACAATGTATACATATTATGTAAACATATAATATAGATTTTTTTCTTCCTTATAAGTATATACATGATCATAAAATATTAATAATTATCTCTAATATGTAATTAATATCATATCAATATTGAGTAAACTTGTATTATAATTTTTTTTGTATACATGTATACACGATCTTTAGTTTTTTTATTATCAATTCTTATATGTAATACCGTGAAATTTTATGTAATTATTACTTTAAAAAGAATTATATTATTAATTAAATATATGTTATGTTTTAAGTTATTTATATTTTCCGAAAACTTGTTATTTTTTATGTTAAATTTATTATTATTATTATTATTATTATTATTTTAACAGTAACTTAAAATATATATATATATATATATATAACTAAATTAGCAAATGTAAAATGAAAAATATGATAATTTATAATTCTCATTTGCCAAATAGATATTAGCTGCATGATAAAAAAATACAAATGACATATTGACATAGTGATATCAAAGTGAGCAAGTTAGTAGCTAGACCTAGGTTTAATTGCCATTAACAATAAAATTTATTTTTTAAAATATAATAAATACAGAGACAAATATGACATTTCAAATGAATAAAATATTTTAACAAATCTAACAATATATTTTTTTAATATAATAAACATACATGCAAATATGCTATTTCACATTAATCCATGTTGGGTTATTATATATAAAAAAGAGAGATCATGATTGAGTTTTATTTGCCTTTTATACAAACATAGTCAATTTCAAAGTTGTTAACAAGTTTTGAATTGCAAGTTAAGGTCGAGTCAAATTCAAACTACTCGAAATGCTCAGTAATATTGTTAATATAAAAGAAAGCACAACTCAATACTTTCATTTCATTAAATTTATATATGCATGTTTGAGTAAATGAAAAATAGATAAGTTATATTTAGTCTCTTCACACTTTGTGTATCTACTGTTCATTTAATTAGAATTGTGTATTTGAAGTATGTAAAAAAGGCAAGTGTGTATTGCTATTACAAAAGTAGTGAGAGTATTACGAGATTTTGAGTATTATGTATATACTTTAACCACTGACATTTGACATGTTGTATATAGTACCCATTCACGTATAATTTAAATTTTGATAGGAATAATTTGACTTATTTTTCAATTGTAACATTGTAAACATTTAATTCACCCGAGTAAAAAGAAATAAATATATCAACAACTAAAGCCTATGATTCAACTTTTTATATTCTCATTCACGATCTTCCTTATTTTTGATGGCGACTCATGTATGATTCCCACCACACCAACCGGTTCATAGTTAGCTAGTACATGAATAACAACATTAACAAATAAA
This sequence comes from Apium graveolens, assembly GCF_009905375.1. Classification (NCBI taxonomy): domain Eukaryota; kingdom Viridiplantae; phylum Streptophyta; class Magnoliopsida; order Apiales; family Apiaceae; genus Apium; species Apium graveolens. The sequence goes on from NC_133653.1 coordinate 56,373,556, forward strand.
GAAATATTATAAATTTGAACATCGTCTCAGAAAGAAAATTAGTGATAATTTAAACTAAAATGCCATTTGATAGTTGGCATCAGAGTCCAACACTCGGTGAACACCTTCTCTGCAATCATACTCCATCAAAATGCACCACCTGTCAAATTCACATACTAACTTGATTATACAGAAATAGCGCGGAGTTCTGAAGTAATTTTGTTGGTTAGGCATATCATCTCTCTATTACCATCCCATAAATGCCATGCTTGTCCCTAATAACACATTGAACATGGACATCTATTATTGTCTTGTTAAATGAACCATTCACACTGACTTTGAAATAAGAAGATGGTGGTTTCCTCCATGAAGCCATTTAGTATTGCAGTGTTGAAAAGTGTACGTGGTATAAATTGATTACATTATGCAAGAAAATCTTCAAATATTCATAAAATGTGTTATAATTACCTGATTTAAATAACTGCAAGTTACAATCTTCAACTTTTTGAACTTGACCTCAATCGGCTTGATAGTGGGAAGCTTGTAATTTAAGCGTTCTTTGCATATATTAATGGCCCTTTAAGGTGACAACCATCTAAACCAACTATCGTCTTATAACTTTGAGCAAATGTACCTTTCATATGAGTTAAAAAATATAAAATATTATAAGCACGCAATTGTTTATATCAAGGTTTGCATTTTTAGTGAGGATTTTGATAGTGCTTTTTATAATGACCCTCTTCGAGTTATGAACATATTTTCAAGCCATTGCATGTTATTCTTCACGAGTCTCATTCATTCTTAAAGCCCTTACTTTCCCTATAAATAATATACATATTCACCCGCATATATTAAATCATTCACAATTGTTTTTAAATTAAAACGCACCATTTCTTAAATCTTCGATGGTTCAAAAAGAGCAGGAAGTTTTTGAAGAGATAATGGGGGATGGTGGTGCCATCCTTGATGAAACATTTATACAAATCAGGTGCTCAATGTTCATGGAGGAAATAACATTGGAAATAATATGGAACTGAATTTTTTTTGATGTGTTATATGAAGATGTGCTTGATGATGAAGAGGGCGATGATGAGTTCTTTGATCTTTTTAAGAACCTGGTTTGCATGGTGTCTTGATTTAAGCTTTGAGTTCAGTTTAAGATGGTGTATAATGTTTTCCAATGTGTTTGTCTTGTGATCTAGGTGAATCTTTGTTTATGTGAGGTATGAAATGCACACAGAGGGGGGTGAATGTGTGTTTCTTGATTTTTCTTAAAACTTTTTCAAGTAAATCAAGTAAAGTATTTTAGGCTTCGTGAACTCAACAGCTAAAGTATGTTTGTACTTTGTAGTGATAATTAATTAACTATAAAGATCGAAGAAAATAATTATCAAAAATTAATTAATCTTATTCAAAATCAACTAGGTTTTGCTACAAATCTAAGTTCTTGAATATTAAGAACTTAGCTTCTACTTGAGAGAATTACAATAGATCTAGATTATTTTTATTACTTCTACACAAATGACCTGTGACATGATTTATAGAACAACATGCACAGTTTAAATGAATAGCACTAAAATAGACTAACACAATTTTTAAAGTTCTTTGGCCTATTTCTATTCTAAGTGCTACAGATCTGCAGACAATCTTCCAGAACTGCTACCCTCATTTGTCTAGTTCATCTTGGCCCTTGATCTTTTCACTCTTCAAGCTGTATTTGTAGACTTTCCATTTTAATGATAAAATGGTTTGTTGACTGGTAATTTGGAATCCTCATGATACTTGCATTCTGTAATTGAAACTGTTGTCGAGATTTTCTAATTATAAAAGCCTTGTCAATATTTCCACATCGCTATATAAATGACTTGTGGATAACTCCCCATCGCGATATAAATTACTTGTCGATAACTCCACATCGTGATATAAAAAGACTTGTCGATATCTCCACATCATGATATAAAAAGATTTACCGATATATTTGTGATATGAAAAGACTTGTCGAGATTTCATTGCAATATCTCATTTCTCTTTATGACTTCATGATAGAGATCTCTGTAGCTTGTAGGGACTTCTCTGTAACTTCCATCTCTATGTGAATTCTCTAAAAGGTTGAACAGTTCTCGATATGACTTCCCTATAGGCTTGAACAGTTCTCGATATGACTTCTCGATATTCCATGATCTGAGACTTGTCGACATCGATTTTTTTTCAATTTACAACATTATTCTTCTTCAAACTGTGTATCTTCATTCTGAGGCATGATCAGGCTTGATCTTCTTGTAGAGCTTTATTCCTTAGCTTGATGGCTATTCATAGAAAACTATTTCAGTCTAGTCTTCTAATCACTTTTACAGACTCAAAGAATACATTTATGATTACATAAACTATTACAAGTCAACTAATTCTTAGGATTGTCACTACGACTTAGTCTTGTTATGTTAAAGCATGTCTTGTACAACAATTTTTCCCAATTTGTGAGAAGATTGCTTGTCATAAATTCATTCATGATAAAAGACTAATCCCAAGCTAAAATGAGAAAAATAAAGATAGGAAAATTACATCTATTTATACATAGTTATCACTTACCAGTTACAATGAGAATTTAGAATTACAAAATTAGATAAAGTTTTCATATCCAGGATGCGATCTAATTAAGTCCTTCAACCTTACAAGGCACTCCAGTTTTTCAATAATCTAAGTTCCTCCCAATGCTTCCACCAGCTTGAGCCATTCTTCCAATGAGTAACTACCAAGATGTTCATCCATGTACCTTGACAATTCGCGGGTTTTGATATTAAGAAACACACCATTTTTAGAAACCCTGCTTAATCCTGGAGCTTTAAGTTCATTTGATCTTTTCTCTAATCTATCTAGATCCTTAGCTTTTTTAATATCTCTCTCTTCCATCTCCACTTTTTTTCTTGCACTTCTTTCATTTCTGTTTATCAACATCTCAGCTAGTTGTACCTTCCTCATTCTTGTGAACATGACATTCTCAGTCATCAGACTAATCACCCTTTCAAATTCCAATGTTGAGAATTTTTCCATCAATTCTTTTTTGAATATGTTGAATGAACCATCCTTGAAGTAGATCTTCACTTCTCCCGGAGTATCCGCATACACTTCACATATTAGTTCAACCTATTAATTATTGTAATCATCTTTTGAGAATTTAATAGAGATTTGTAAAAAATCATTTTGATTATAGCATGCCGATAGTTCTCCCATTTCAACCTTATCTTTCCCTGGATTTCTTCCAACATACTTAAAGTGTATCTTGATTGGTGGCTTGAATGATGGAGGTTTAACTAGCTTCTTCAATGTGACTTGGTTGACTAAGATATGTGTTTTCAATAAAGAGTTGGCTGTGAGTTTGTAGAATTACTTTAGCTTGGAGGTTTGAACAGTTGGAGTATCAGTTTGGCTAGGCATTTGCTTTTGAGTTTTCTGAGTCTGAGGTTTTTGGATTATTGGTGTCTTCTTGGTATCTTTCCTATCATTCTCACTTATTTTCTTCTCTCCATCCTTATTACTCCTCTTCTCATTCTTGCTACTCTTCTCATCCTTATTACTCCAATTGCTTTTGATAAAGTGACCAGGATTTGAGCCAAGAGATTTATTCTCATCTTTATCTTGCTCATCATCATCCTTCTCCCCATCCTTAGTGTTGATAGCAGTCTTTGGTAGCATGTTTTTAGCATTATTGATGTATCTCCCTAGAATTGTGATCATCTTCATATCCTCCACAGTTTTGACCTTCTTCACCTTCAACCCTGACTCCAAAGTCATCATCGATCTTTTATCCATCATACAATATTTAGAGATCTGAAAGTGCTTGTATTTTCCGGTGATTGGGCATATATAAGCCACCCATTTGCTAAAATTAAGAAAGGCTTTAGGAAATGCTCCTTCTTTCCCTGATTTGAGTTCTCTTAGCAAAAGGGTGTCTTCTGGAATCATCACCTTCACTTTGTTGATGAAGATATCCAGTTCTGAGAATCTTCTCTTTCCATCCCCTAGTCTTGGTAACAGGCTGAGTAGGATGTATATAAATCTAAGCCCTGACATTCTGGAATGTTTCCTGAGGTGGGATGTTTAAGGCTGCCATGATAGCTCTCAGTGACACATTTCTTTGCATTTGAAAGTAATTCTGTGTTAGGTCCCGAATTATCGTAGAAGGGGGGTTGAATACGATAATCACTAAATTAAAAATTCTTTCGAATCTTTAGCGGATATAAGATTTAGTGCTCAGTTAGTGATTTCGTGTTCTTGAGGTGAATAGTGTTTGAAACAATAAAACGGGGAACACAAGATATTCGGGGAAGTATATATTCATATATAAATCCGCGAGGGGTGTTGCTACACTCCAGTAAATAAATTAACCAACTACAATCTAAGAATAACAAAGTTCCTAGCTTCTACAAAGATTTATAAATCAAATCCTATACAATAATCTAGCTTTTGTTTGTTTAAAGATTTAATTACCGGGTAATGATTATAATGCCCCTATGAATATACAAAAATTAAATCGGGCATTATAACGTTACTCCGGTGAGAAGTTAAACGGATACAGAAAAAGCTTGAACTTCTCTGAAAATCTTTACTGCTTATTTTATCTCCTCTTGTCAGAGAAGAAGATAAAACTCAGAACAATACTACTCCTTCATTATGCTTCAAAGTGTAAACTTTATATCTGTTGAAATACGTGGCCAATTGTTTACCACATAATTCAATTGATAACTCAATAAAGTTGTGGCTGAGGTTTCTGTGGCGACCAAGGTAATATAAGCTCTGTGGCGACCAAGAGTGAATTTTGCCTTCAACCCATTTCTCTATAGCGACCAAGGTGAACCTAGGGTGAATTTGCCTTGGAAAAAATTCAACCCATTTCTCTATGGAGACCAAGGTGAACCTAGGGTGAATTTGCCTTAGAAAAAATTCAACCCATTTCTCTATGGCGACCAAGGTGAACCTAGGGTGAATTTGCCTTAAAAAAAATTCAACCTATTTCTCTATGGCGACCAAGGTGAACCTAGGGTGAATTTGCCTTAAAAAATTCAACCCATTTCTTTATGGAGACCAAGGTGAACCTAGGGTGAATTTGCCTTAGAAAAACTTTAACCCATTTCTCTATGGCTACGAGAAGGATGAAAACTGCACTTGTAAAATTATTCTTGCTCTCATTTATTCCCTGAGTATCACACTAAGCCAAGATCAGTTCCTGTACTGAAATATTGAACTGTACATCCAGGATATTGCTTCTGAAGATCAATATACTGATCAGGATGACTCCTACTAAAGGTAGTGATCATCTTGACTTAGTTTCTGTAGAGCATTGCATTCCCCGAGCTGTCCCATCTTTAAGTCTTCTCTCTTGAGTCTTCGTCTGAATCATAAAACCTGTATTCCCTGATACGAATCCTCACTTAACAATCCTTCTAATGATAATACTCAGATTCCTTTCATGAAACGCTGACGCCTAGTGCAACTGGTCTGGTTCACAAATGACTAGCTCTGATTCAGGTTTTTGTATTATAGACTTGATTACATTGTTAAGCTTGCAACAACTTTATCGCTTCAAACACTGACTGTCAACATGTTGCCCAGTAAAGATATAATTTTTTAAGGGGGGTTGGATACAATTGTATAAACGTTTATAATAAGTATAAAAATATAACAGTTATTTATATTTCTGATAAAAACTGTTACAAACTCTCTCAAGAAATACTGATGTTCTTGAGAGCTGCTAGGTCGTACAATGCTCGAGTTTTTCACTATGTGATGACCTAAACTGTGTTTATATAATAAACAACTGCTACACATCAGTCTAGGATATGCATTATCAATTACTAACAGAAAATGATGCATATCTCTAACTGAATATACAAAGTCCTATCACTCAGATTGAACATAGATCCATCCCTCAAAATAAGGAACAAACTTAATCTTCACAACAGACTATCTTCAGATACTGATGTTCTGCAGATAATGATGATGCATCAAATCCTGATGGCACATCAAATCCTGATGACATCCAAAATAGTCAGATCCTGAGCTTCTCCCGATCATTGAGAATCAGCACGTAACAATCTCCCCCAATTTATGCTTAATGTAATGAAGCACAAATTCCATTCTCAATGATGCCAAAACCAATTTACAAAATGTACAAGGAATAAGGTTTACTTCAGTATCCTAAGATAACTGACAGTTGTTTCCAGAAATTTGTTTAACCTTTCTTCCACCTTGTCTTGAAGGACTTTGACAAGCTTTTTCTTCAACTCTTTCTTCTCTTCAGTATCTTCCCCAAGCTGATAAATGAGTGATCTTAATTTATAAATCAAACTCTTAGTTATTTCAAGATCACCAATTAACATAAAGCTTAAGCTGACATCTTCATGATCAGGACTGAAAGATAACTGAGGATTGTTGAGAAAAACTTTCAAAACCGCAACTCCCTTTTCTATCTTCATTTCTTGACAAGTGTAAGTTCTGTACATAGGAACATAATCAACATTGTATTTGTCTTCTTTGCTCATGACTCTTCTTCTGATACTCTCAAGTATCATAGAAGACAAGTTTCTGGTGACATTTTCCTCAACTCTAAGAAGATAGTGAATATATTGCAACTCTGTCACAGTCTTCATCAAAAGTTGCTGCAATATAAAGTTTTTCACTTTACCATCTCTCAAGAAGTACAGAATCTCCTATCTGACATCATTATCATTTATCTTTCTATATACAATCTTCACAGCTTCAACTTTCTCAAGATATGAAGGAGTAATTCTCTCACCAAGATTGTCAGTCAGAGTATCTGTGTCAAGTAAATTAGATCTCAGAGTCTCCATTCCAGAATGAACAATATCTCCTCTAGTAATAGTTTTGATAAGCTTTAGCTTTTCATTATGTTCCACCCAAGAAGGTTTCTTGATGGACTTATGAATATCCTCATGTTCTAAAATAGAATCCCTAAGTCCTGCTGGCACAAATTTAATATGCTTGAATCCTCTAGGATAACTGAATGAATAGATATCTTTCCATCTTTTATCCTTCTTGCTGAGAGGAGCATACCCTATAAATAAATCATGAATCTTCCCTTTTGATTTCTGCCATAGCTCTCTCCTTGAATTTAGAATTCTTTTCACATAGACATTACATGCTTGATCAACTCTCCTTCTGCCAGTTCTTTCTTATTCATCAACCTCTGAATTATGAGAAATAACTGTTGTATTAAGAACTGATTCATCCAATATTTTGACCACCTTCTCATCAGTATCAAAGTCAGCTTTCAGATTCACAGCATCAGGATCTGCCTTTTTCTCAGGATTTGTGTCTGCTTCAAGAGACACATTTGCATTAGTTACATCAACTTGAGCAATATCAGTGATTGATTTCTTCTTTCTGGGGATAATCAATTCTTCAGCATCCTCAGCTTCTTCTTTTACATCATTTTCTTGTACAAGAACAAAACCTTCTCTGAATAGAACATTCAGAAATGCAGAATCAATTGCAGAACCTTGACTTGAATTAGAAATTCTTCCTCTTTCTCTTCTTCCTCTAGCTCTTGTAGTTCTTCCACCTCTTTTTCCTCTTCCTTTGAGGTGTTTGCTTCAGCTTCAATTTGATCTATTAACTCCTTCTGTTGCATAACTGCTTCTTCAGTTGTTAGACCAGGAAATTCTTCAGTTATCAACCCAAGAGCACTTCTGGCATTCTTTTTATCAAACCTCTTATCCTTGTAGTATAGAACAATCTCTTCACCTGTTTCCTTGTGTCTGTAAGGAAAGAATAATCCTTTAGCATCTGCTATGTTAGACATTGTAACATCACCAGTTTCAGGAGCATCAGCATTAGTCTTGTCCTTAACTTTATGAGAACCAGTAGACTTTCCTTATCCTGAACCAGATCTTCTGGAATGTTGAGGTTGTTGAGCAACAGAAGCAATTTGAACATTTGCAACTGGATTCTTATCACCATCATCATCAGTATCTTTATCTTTCAACTGAATAGAGTCAGGTGTACATTTTGTGACAACTATCTTCTCCCCCTTTTTGGCATCAGTATCTGAAAGAAGAGAAAACATAACATCTAGTTTATCAGCCATTGAAGACACCTTATCTTCCAAAGAAGAAAATCGAGTATCCATGCTTTGTTGAGATTGAACCACGACTCTAAAAGCTTTCTTCACACTTATGAGTTCAGCTGAAGTAAGTGGATTAATCATAAATGCATCAATCTTGTCTTGTAAATTAGCATGAGATGTCTTCATATCAGCAAGTTCAGAGAGAATTCCTTTCACAGAGTTTGTAGAGGCCTTGAGATGCAATTTGATGCCAGGGTTTTAAAGTTCATCATATGCCCTGTGAACATGTTGCATACCAACAGCTGAGGAAATAGAAGTATGACATCTCTCCATGCAAAATCCCATTCAGCCTTTCGAAAATGCTCAGCATCAGCATTGTAATAAGAGGGATCAGCATTGAAATGTGAAGAAGAACCAACATTGGACTTCTTAGATGCATCAATAGCAGTCTTCAGCTGAGCTGTATCAGGATCATCAGGATTACTGTCTTCATCAGAATCAGAGCAAGACAGACCCTCAGAAGAATTTGCAGAGCTTGGTAGAATTGCTTTGCCTTTAAGAGGATCCTTAACAATAATTATCTGCTTCTGATGAGATCCTGAAATAGAAAACACGGTAACACCTAAATCTCTCTTTTCTTTTCAAGTGATCTCATCACTTCTCACACAATATATTACTTTGAAGAGTAATACGTTTCTCACATAAGAAAGTTTATAAGTAAAGAAAAAAACTTATAAAATACTTTTCTCAAAACTACCTCTCATTTTGCTAGTATAGGAGACTGCCACTCAGAATTTGATTTTCTCACATAGTATTTTCACACAGTCTCACAGAAAGGCACAATCACACATTTTGCAAAGAAATAATAGAGGGCTGAGAGGAGTAGTATGATTGTCATATAAATAGAGGTAACCTCAAATAAGAGACTATTTATAATCATACAAATATTGAGAACAATAGAGGAAAATAAGCAATACCTGAAGGTGAGTCCTCAAGTGGCAGTGATGACAGTGGAGGAACAAACAATGCATCAGGATGCTTTGACAAACTAGCTAGCAGTAATGAATCATCAGTAGGAGCTGCTTGAATTGAAAGTTGGTCAACATCAGGATTTGTTGTAGTATCAGAATTTGATTTGTCAGGAGAATGCACTAGACCAGCATCAGTACTTTGAACTGATGATTCTTGTGGGGCCGGAGGAATATGAGCTGCTTCAGCAATCATTGGTGAAGGTTCTTGTGTACTCTCCTCAAATATAAGATCATTAATAACTGCATCCACCTTTGACAATACATCCTGATGAGCCTTCTTTTCTTGCAACAGTTGTTCAGAATCAGCAAGAAGATCACCTTGAGCAAAATTAACAATTATTTGTGCAGCCTCTTTGTCTGCATCTTCCCTTTGAGAAGATGGTTCTTGTGGGACTGGATGTACCTCAGTTGCTAGGTCCCTTTGAGACTTAGGTTCTTGTGGACTGACATTTATAGAAGAGGATTGATTCTTTTTCTCCTTTCTGATGTACCTAACCACATCTTCAGCTTTTCTTTTTTTGCATACTTTTAGCAATGTTCTTGGGCTCAGTAGTTTCTTTGTTCACTGGAATCTTTTTGATCAGAGCACTAGCATCAGTAGTTGGCTCCTTAGTTCCAGTTGTGTTAATAGAGTCATCAGGAATTGCTACTATTGATTTCTTTGTCTTCTTGGCCCAATGGGCATCTGATCATCAGAGTTAGAATCATCTAGCATGATCAACCTTCTTTTTCGAACTGGAAAGCATTCTTCTTTCTTCTCACTCTTACTCAGTGAGGCCTGTTGAGCTCTCTGTTTAGATGGAACAGATTTCTTAACTAGCCTTTTCTTTAGTACAACTGATGTCTTTTGGGAGACATCGGAGGAGGCTAATTTAGGAGCTGGATTAGAGTTCTGTTTGGTAGAAGGAATGCTTGGGTTAGAAATAATATGGGTAGTGTCTTGTTCCACAACATCAGAAAATGTAATAGAGGTGCCAACATCAGGATTTGCAGGCACTTGTGAAAGAGTAGGTCTATTTCTCAATAGATATTGCCTGACCTCCTGAGGCAGGAAGGGAAGTCCTGAAAACTTGTTCTTTTCATCTCTTTTGATATGATTTGTAATAGCCTTCTTAGAAATTTGAAATACAGTAAGCAATTCATCATTATCAAATTCAACATTAGGGCATAGAAAATTAAAAATCAGTTGAAGAAACCTAGTATACCCTATTACACCTGATGCATCTGTTCTTCTAGCAATTATGAATTGAAGAATTGTGTTACCATAGTCAAAATTACCAGAATGGAGAAGAGAGTACCCAAGGAAGAGCATCAAAATTTGTTGTCTTATTCAAGAAACATCTGCTGATGTAATCAAAGAAGAAATTCTATTCTCTCTTTAACTTTATTCTTGTCAATTTCCCAATTATTGTGATGTCACCTTTGTAGTTTAGAGTTCTGAGCATATCAAACAACTGCTCAGTTGTATAATTGTCAGGATCACCATCACAGGCAGACAATCTTAATGCTTGAACAAGAACATCAGCATCAACCTCAAACCTGTGTCCCTTAAATCCAAAAGAGAAACCAGTATTTGTTGCATTAACTAGAACAGTATCCCATACCTATATTACAACCCTGTATGATACCTTAGTAGGATTTGTGAGAGCATATCCAATTGGACATTGGAGTAAGAAATCCTGTATATCATGAAAAGATTTAGGAAACTGCTGATGTGTAAGTGGAGCCAAGTAGTTGTTGGTTCCAAAAGTGTTGCCATGAATAATAGTGGTTTGACTGAAGAGGGGTGAAAGCTCAGAAGATGACATGATGTTTGTAGGTGTTGAGGAAAGATGTTCGTTAGATATGAATAGTGAGGCTGTGTGTATGATAATATGTGTCACAGAGATTCTTGTGCCAATATAAGTTTGCAAAGCTTAGTTGTATGTAACACACTTGGAGAAGGAAGCTTGGTGAATTAGACTTCTGATAGAGGATAATTACTGAAAAATTGGAGTGGAAAGTGGAGTAACGTGCGGAATCAGCAACAAAGAATGCACTGCTCTTGTAGTAAATCGCTGTATGATTTTGTTCAACAGTTTATCCACTTTTAAACAATAATTAAGAAGACAATCACTTTTTCAGCATTAAACAATTCAGAAATCATTTTTCAATAATATTCAAAATTAAAATAAGCTGACCTGTCATCAGTATTTGGTACCTCTTATCTGTCAGGATTTGTCGATTCAAATTCATCAATGTTTGTCAAAACAACTCAAGATTATCAGAAGACCACAATTTTAATCTCAAGAATCATTAAAAAATAGATGTTAATAGTGTGATGTAAAGATTAACAGGCTACAATTAAGAACAAGAATATGCATACACAACTAAAGAACATAAACTAAATCTTGTAAATAAAAAAAATTTCATTAAAAGATCAAAGGAGTACATTTCATGAAATTTTTGATTATATGTAAAAGATGATTAGTAGAATATCCTAGTCTAAATAGAAGAACATCAATAGCCTTGGTCTAAGAAGCCTGAAAAAGCTGATGGTGAAGAGAAATGATCAGAGGATGTTAAGTGCTTTTTCCTGCTTTCAACAAAGACAACAGTAAGACGGATGACTCTCTCTTGCTGTCGAAGAGCGTAGAGGTGAAGATCTTTTTGGAATCCCAGAAGATTATTTTTGATGACTTCTGGAAGTTGAATCCAGATATCGTTTGAGATGGCATTGACGTAGTACGGAGTTTGCATTCCATCCTGAAAGATAGTCACAATATTAGTGAAATGGTTATAAAACCAGTTGAATTGCGCCATCGTTTAAGAAGAAAGAGATATGAGAAACAAAAGTGAGGAGAGTGTTTTATGTTTAAGAAAAGATGATAGGACTGAATAAGAATGACAGTTTAAATAACCGAGGGAATATCAAGGGACTAGGAGACTGATTGATTATTAAGTGTAGAGTTAACTTAATAATTTAACCAAAAGATATCTTATTAAGGTGTGTCTCCCTAGACTGATTTACAATGATGACAATGATATATATTCATACATGCACATTTAGCAAATAAATTCACTTAATTTATCATGCATATCATAAATTACATCATAAATTCCGAGTTTAATATCTTGAACAACATTTAGGACATATCAGGATTTGATCAATATACATCAGGATTTGATCAAATATAAATTTAAAAGAATTTATCTATCAAAACTAACCATACCAAGTTCATTGACAAGCTTTGTAAATGTTGCTTCAGGTAATGGCTTCGTGAAGATATCAGCCAACTGTTGATCTGTAGGAACAAAATGAAGATCAATCATTCCTTCCATGACATGCTCTCTAATAAAATGATATATGATGCTAATATGTTTAGTAAGAGAGTGTTGCACTGGGTTTCCTGTCATAACAATAGCACTTTCATTATCACAATAAATAGGAATTTTAGAAAATGATAATCCATAGTCCATGAGCTGATTTCTCATCCATAACAACTGAGCACAGCAACTCCCAGCTGCAATATATTTAGCCTTAGTTGTTGAAGTAGAAATAGATTTCTGCTTCTTACTGAACCATGAGACTAATCAGCCTCCCAAAAACTGACAGCTCCCAGATGTACTCTTCCTGTCTATTTTGCATCTAGAAAAGTCAGCGTCTGAATAACCACATAATTCAAAATCAGCTTCCCTTGCATACCAGAGACCAAGTGATACAATACCCTTGAGGTATCTGAAAATTCTTTTTACTGCAATAAGATGTGGCTCCCTTGGATTTGCCTAAAATCTTGCACACAGATAGGTGACACACATAATATCTGGCCTACTAGCCATTAGGTCCAAAAGAGAACCAATCATACCTCTGTAATTTGAGATATCAACTGCTGTACCTTCATGAGGATCAAGCTTTGTAGCAGTTGCCATTGGAGTAGTTGTTGTTGCACTATCATGTATATTAAACCTTTTTAGCAGATTCTTTGTGTACTTTGACTGATTAATGTAGATGCCATTATCAGTCTGTATAATTTTCAATCCCAAGAAGTAACTCATCTCTCCCATCATGCTCATTTGATATCTTGATTGCATCAACTTTGAGAACTTATCACACAGTTTTTGATTAGTTGATCCAAAAATGATATCATCCACATAAATTTGAACTAAAAGCAAATCTTTACCTTGATTAAGATAAAATAAAGTTTTATTTATTGTACCTCTTTTGAATCCACTATCCAGCAGAAACTGAGCAAGAGTCTCATACCATGCCCTGGGTGCTTGCTTTAGTCCATAGAGTGCTTTGTCAAGTCTATAAACATAATCAGGATGTTTAGGATCCACAAAACCTGGTGGCTATTGAACATAGACTTCCTCTTCAAGTTCTCCTTTGAGAAATGCACTCTTGACATCCATCTGAAAGACTTTAAATTTCTTGTGTGCAGCATGTGCCAAGAAAATTCTGATAGCTTCCAGCCTAGCAATATGAGCAAATGTTTCATCATAGTCAATACCTTCCTGTTGAGAATATCCTTTAGCCACCAATCTTGCCTTATTTCTGATAATTGTTCCATCAGAATCAGTCTTATTTCTGAAGACCCACTTTGTGCCTACAATTGACCTGTTTCTAGGTCTAGGCACCAGCTTCCATACTTCATTTCTTTCGAACTCATTCAACTCTTCTTGCATGGCCATGACCCAATCTGCATCCTTGAGTGCATCTTCTACTTTCTTTGGCTCTTGTTTTGAAAGTAGATTGTGATATAAATATTCATTTTGAGTTGCACTCCTTGTCTTTACACCTTCATCAAGATTTCCAATGATCAGATCAGGAGTATGATCTTTAGGCCATTTTCTGGAACTGGGAAGTGTCCTTCTGGAGCTAGATGCTCCCCCTGAATTGTATGCCTCATCAAATGCATTTTAGGCTCCCCCTGAATCTCTGCTGTTATCTCCTGATGAAGTTTTGGGACTTGAATCATGTCCATCAGATATTGAGTCAACATTGGATTCTGAATGATCAAATTGAGAAGAACCTTGAGTTGATTCTTCAGTGTTAGTACCATCAGCTGAACCTTACTGTTGCTCCCCCTCAACATGTGCAGGTTTATTAGTATAATGATTATCTTCATAATCTGAAGGAGTATCAGGATTTGGATCATCAGGATTTGACAGTTCATTAGAGTTTGATCCAAATTCCAAAAATGCATTTTCATTTTCAAAGATTAGACTTTCATGAGTGTCTTTTTCAAAACCAGGAATCTTCTTATCATCAAAAGATACATTTATCGAGATAACTACAATATTTGTTCTCAGATTGAAAACTCATATGCTCTTGATGGTGATTTTCCAACAAAGATTCCTTCATCAACTTTTGATTCAAACTTTCTTAGCTGATCAATATGAGTTCTCAAAACAAAGCACTTACATCCAAATACATGAAGATATTTGAGACTGGGCTTCTTTTCTTTCAGCATCCGATAAGGAGTAACACCATGTCTGTTTATCAGTGTGGTATTCTGAGTATAACATGTTGTGTTTACTGCTTCAACCCAGAAATAAGTGGGTACTTTTGCTTCTTCCAGCAGAGTCCTACCAGCTTCAATCAAGGTTTTGTTCTTCCTCTCAACATTACCATTTTGTTGAGGTGTAACAGGAGATGAGATTTGTTGTTATATGCCTTTGTACTTGCAGACTTCCTCCATTTTTGAGTTCTTGAACTCAGTGCCATTATCACTTCTCAGAATTTTCATTTTGTGGGTGGATCCATTTTCAATTTGCCTTATGTGATCCAGAAGAATTTCTGGAGTTTCATCCTTCCTGTGTAGAAAATAAACCCAAGTATATCTAGTGAAATCATCAACAATTACAAATGTGTACCTTTTCTTGTTGATGGACATTATGTTCACTGGTCCAAAGAGATCCAAGTGTAACATGTGATGGCTCATAAATAGAGAATTCTGTTTTACTTTTGAAAGATACTCTTCTTTGTTCGGACTTTTGGCAAGCATCACAAAGACCATTAGATGAGTATAGCATATTTGGTAATCCTCTTACTAGCTCCTTCTTGACAGTTTATTGATTGAATTGAAGTTGGGATGTGAGAGCTTCTTGTGCCAGTTCCAGCTCACATCTACTAATGCCTTTGAGATAAGGCAAATAACTTATTTCTCAAGACTTTGATGCAGCCTTGCTTCATATATGTTGCCATGTTTGTATCCTATCAAGATAATTTTCTTTGACTTGTTATGAACAACTTCACAGTGTGAGTCATAGAATACTACATGATAACCTCTATCAGTGATTTGACTGATGCTGAGAAGATTGTGCTTCAGTCCTTCCACTAGAGCTACATTCTCTATTGCTACCTTTCCAATTATCAAGTTGCCATATCCCAGAGTGTGTCCTACATTTCCATCCCCATAAGATACATCTGGGCAATCCTTCATCTCAAATTCTGAAAACAGGGATTTATCTCCCGTCATGTGTCCTGAACATCCACTATCCAAGATAAGAGTATTTTTCTTGTTACCCTGCAGTCAGAGAAATAATTAATTAGAAGGATTTTTAAGGACCCACGCTTTTGGGCCCTCTTTTTGGACAACTTAAGCCTTTGTGATTCAGGAATACTTCTGACAGTTTTTCCTTTGTCAGGATTTGTCTTGTCAGAAGCAGATTTAGTAGAACTGGAAGAATTGAGCATACAAGCAACTTTATTAAATTTAGGCAAAGGTTCATAATAGTTGTGATACAGTTTATAATAGGAACTACAAGTATAAATCGAATGCTAACTACTACCACAATGAAAACAAGGATTTTGTGGTTTATAAAATACTGATCTATCCCTAACATCAGACTCAGGAATAACAGTTTTCATTTTTTTACTCCTCCTGCAATCAATAGCAAGATGATTAGTATTACCACAGTTAAAACAAGTTTTTCTAGGAGCATTGGGAACAACCTTATAATTAGAATCCTTAGAAATACCTTGCTTAACATTCCTGTTCCTTTTAGGACTTTTTAGTTGAGGTTTGTCAGTAACCTCAGATAATTTCTTTTTCAATTATCTTTTAGACAAAAGTCCTATGTTCTTTTCTTTCTTAACAGTCTTAATGGTTTCCTTGTTTTCCTTTCTTTGAGATTTATCACTTACTGATTTTTCTTGGGGTGCTGATGTTGAACCCTTTTCATAGATGGATTTGGGTTCATCAGGTTCCGAAGAGATAAACTTAACAAGAGTTTTAAGAGTAGTCTTATTCTCAGTGTCAACATCCTTAATTCAATCTACATAACCAAGACATTCTTTCCAATTTTTCTTAGAGATCATCTCATGAACCTTTTTTCCTGAAACAGTCCACGCATTAAGAGTTTTCCTCTCATTTTCTAATTCATTTTCTAACATACTTTACTTAGCTTCTAGTACCTTTGCTGTATGTTTAGCTTTCTTACATTCTTTCTGAATTTCAATCTGATTTACTAAATCAGACTCCAACTGATCATTCCTAGACTTTAACATTTCATTTTCAATTAATAGTCCATTATTCTCTAGAATCTTATTTTTAAAATTTCTATGGAGAGACTTAAGAATAGATTTCAGTTCAGATATATTTTCAGTATCAAAAGAAAAGAAAGGAGTTGATACCTTAGAATCAGAGGAAACAGGATCATCAAAGCTAGCCATCAGTGCATATCATGTATCTTCATTTTCAGAATCAGAGGAGTCCATCCAATTCTTGCTTGATGTAATCAGTGTTTTGTTCTTCCCTTTGTCATGTTTTGTCTTCTTGCACTCTATAACAAAGTGACCAGGTTCATCACCGTTGTAGCACTTGATTTTCGACTTGTCTACTTTTCCATCTTTAGAGTCCTTTCCATCTCTTCTTCCAATTGACTTCCTTTCCCCTCCAGTGAACTTCTTCCTGAAGCTTCTATTCTTCTGAGACTTCCTGAATTGCATCCTCTTGAAGCCCTTAACCAGCAATGCAGCCATTTGCATGACATCAGAATCTGTCACGTTCTCATCAGTTTCAGAATTAGTATCATCATCAGGATTTGATGATGAATCATCAGTATCTGATTCTGGTAGATTGCTCTTTTTCCTTGCAACTTCAACAGACCTTTCTTTTGAAGCTTTAACATTCACTTTCAAAGTAACTGATTTTCCTTTGCTGCTTTTCCTCTCCTTCCTTTGATGGACTTCCAAGTCATAAGTTCTCAGCATGTCATAGACTTCATCCAGAGTGATTATGTTAGGAATATATTGTGAACTTGATGATAAGTTAAACAAAACACCTTAGTAGATTTAACTTAGTGAATTTTGTAGCACTCAACGGATGATCTAATATAGTCCCGACGGATGAACTTTATAGTCCTGACGGATGACAAATTGACATCCATCGAGTGAGTAGCTTATGTAACAAATAAGTACTGTAGCACATTTCTGCAAACAACATGTATTAGTCAAGTAGATTGCTTAGGGTTCTGTAAGTCATGTTGACTACTAGATTGATATACAAAATAGGTTGATTAATTATAAATATGAGATGTCTTGTAATTCTGTATAAGTGAAATAGAGTCAAGTGGCAGATAGACTCTCGACGGATGATCTACATGACTCTCGGCGGATGATCAACAAAGCTCCCGACGGATGACAAACATAGTCCCGACGGATGATCAAATTCAAATAGCTGTTGACAGTGACAACACAGTCACATGTGTTGGGTATTTGCAAAAGGAATGTGGCATCCTGTTAAGCAGGAATTTGAGAACAAAGAAGCATTACCATTTCCATGCAATTGTGAAGATATTCAAAGATGCTGAAATAGAGTAGTGAAGCAGCATGGAGTTAGACTAGATATGTTTTGTTTTATTATCTTGTCTTATTGTCATGAAACTTGGTGATATATAAACCAAGTGTAGCAAGTAGAACAAAAAAAACTAAGCAAGCATATTTTTCAGAGAAAAATATCAAGCTGTATTCTATTAGCATTTCTCTGTAGTTTAGATGTTCAAACTTGTAAGCAGTTGTGAGCTATTCAAAGCTTCACAGAGTTCTCAACTTGATATATATATATATATATATATATATATATATATCTGGTGGATACGTTTAAATCCACCAGAAAGTTTTAAAAGCTGGTGTTTTTATTACTTAGTATTTTGATTTCCATCACTCTTTTATTCCGCACCATTGCTAATCAAACACTGTTATATTTATCAAGTTAGAAAATTCTTTAAATTTGAAAAAGTAGCCAGAATTACATTCAACCCCTTGGAACAAACTTAGTGTTTGAATCCTCTCAATCATACACCTTTCCCACCAAAGACAGATTGTTGAGCAGGGTGAAAAATCTGTCATAGATGTCGGTGAGACTTTCATCAGGCTTGGCCTCAAAGTGTTCATATTCTTGAATCAGAACAGCCCTTCTGTTCTTCTTGATGGCCATGGTTCCTTGACATTGAGTTTCAAGAGCATCTCAGATCTCCTTGGCAGTCTTGTAGGCTATAACCCTATTTGACATCACAGAATCAAGACTGTTATGCAAAATGTTTCTTACCTTTGCATCTTTCAGCACAACTACTTTCTCTTCTGGTGTCCACTCACTCTTCTCTTTCAACTGGTAGTGTTCAGCCACAGTAGGAGTTGCAGGCACCAATTTTGTTGGCATGTAGGGTCCATCATTAATTACGTCGAGATAGTCTAGATCTATAGCCTCCAGGTGAAAGAGTATTTTCACCTTCCATGTAGGATATTCAGTCATTTTCAGAATGGGGATTTTAATAATTTCATACTTGTTCAGAGACATGTTTAGATCGCTTCTGATTGTAAATTTATCAGTGAACTCTGATACCAATTGTTGCCCAGTAAAGATACAATTATTTAAGGGGGTTGGATACAATTGTATAAATGCTTCGAACAAGTATAAAAATATAATAGTTCTTTATATTTTTGATAAAAACTGTTACAAACTCTCTCAAGAAATACTGATGTTCTTGAGAGCTGCTAGGTTGTACAATGCTCGAATTTTTCACTATGTGATGATCTAAACTGTGTTTATATAATACACAGCTGCTACAAATCAGTCTAGGATATGCATTATCAATTTCTAACAGATAATGAAACATATCTCTAACTGAATATACAAAGTCCTATCATTCAGAATGAACAGATATCCATCCCTCAAAATAAGGATCAAACTTAATCTTCACAACAAACTGTCTTCAGATACTGATGATGCATCAAATCCTGATGGCACATCAAATCCTGATTGTGATGCCCTCAATCTCGGGGTTAGGAAATGAGGACCCACACACATTTAATCTAATAATTAAATAAGCATAAACCCCGATTAACTACTAACAGGATCAAACAGGATAAAGTATGAGACAAGATTACAACTACCAACCATAAAATATAACTTACAACCCCAAAATAATATTAAATAAAAATAATCGATTCCGGCTTGGAACCGACATATAACCCTTTGTATCTTTACATCCTTCTGGCTAAGCGCTTTCTCACTCAAAAACACTACTACCTGCTCTGGCAACCGGAAGCCCTCAACACGGTAGGGACCACCAGGTACGCTCTTGCGAGCAGAGCGCCTAAACCTGGCCATCTTCTTGATTAACTACCATGGTTAGATTAAAACAAAACATATAAGTATAAAACTCAGCAAGTAACTATAAAGTAGTTCTACGATATAAAATCCACAATATACTTTACTAATCTCAGGGTATTCTACTTTATTTGTTCTAGGTGGCAGATTTCTATCTTTCGGGTTAAGAAAAGGGTTATGAAGGGAAAAAATGTAGGGCTTTCAAGGAACAAGGCTCAAAGCAGGATGAAAGCCGACATTCATCACAAATCATTAAAGGATCAGAACAGATTTTTCAGAAAGGAAAGCGGCAATATTTTCATTATATGGAATCAATTATTTGATCAACAGATTAAAATCAGGGTTCACGAGCTTTAAGCTTCGCAATATCACAATCAACTCTTTTCACAACAATATAAACCATTTTTAATTTTTAAAGAATCAATTTCTGAATAGGAAGTTTCAATTCCTTTTTAAATAATCAATATAGAACCCTTGATTGGACCACTTTATCTTTTCATTTCATTATAATACGGGTGATCAGCCCGTACCGACCTTCATCCGGTCTTTAAGGTACCATACGGCATAATTTCAGCCTTAAACTGGACTAGCCCCGCTACCCTCTTACAATGACTGGACTAGTCCCACTAGCCTCTTACGTCCAATCCAATCCATCAGGAATTCGTTTGGAAAACCTTGAGTTGGAAAAAGTAGGTTTTCTAAATTCATTTTATCATTACCAAGAATATGAAATCATTCAGACTCTTTCAAGTCGAAACTCATTTTTAGATTCAATTTCAAGAATTCAAAGTTAAGGAAATGAATCAAGGATAAACAAGATGAAATTCTAGGGGTTTTGAATCAATGATAACAAGGTACTTAATTTACAAGAATCAGACTGTTCCAAGGATCAATAGGGGATATGGTGATCAAAGAATATGACATCATTACAAGGGGTTCGTAAAGGTAATTATAGGGTTTATAACAGTTCATGGAATAATAAATAAGTTGAACAAAAAAGATAGGTTACCAAAGGGTTGAATCAATAAGCTTATCAGTAACAGTTTTACAATATCAAAGACATGGTATCTCAAATCGATATCATGGGTTCATCATTTTAACAGTTCAATACTCTACATGGTATGAACAACCTTCTCTCTATACCATTTACACAAGTAATTAGAGTTACTTTCCTGAATTCGCTTTCCTGTTTCACAAAGGTTGAACTACTGCCACCTAGTATACCTTTCCCTTTCCTAGCCTGAATGCCCTCACGTTCCGAATCTATAATCAAAACCAAAACCTCAGTTAGTTTCTCAACTCTCGAACCGGAACGTTAACTCAATACGATAGCTCGATTATACTTCTAACTCGAACTATACGAGTATAGCTTATATACACACATGCACATAGCACATAACATATTCTTTTCTCATAGCCTTTATATCTCTATATATATACTCGATCACCAACTTATACTTGCTAAATCTTGACTATTCTCCAAATCAAACATTTATAACTCATACGAACACACAATTTCATTCATAGCTAATTACTTACGACCATAACTATCACTTATAGCTTTTAAAATCAATCAACTCAGTTTCCCTTTTTTTTTATCCTTAATTCGAACCAAAACAACAATCCAACAAGCAAAATCAAAGATTTTAACATATAAGCACTCAATCATTCTTTCAATTACCAAAAATTAAGTTTTGACCTTTATTTCCTATGGCCTATTCGGACTTAACACTTATCACAATCAAGAATCAAATATGGAAAGCCCTTATTTGACATGCATCAAGTATATCATCCCAAACTAGTTTAATTTCATTCTTACAACTCATTTAAACTCATAATTCAAACGTAATTATGGATGATCATTCAATTTAACACTTAATTCAGCTTAATCGAGCAGAAACATTCGACATTTCCAAGAATCACAACATGCATGCATCAATTTGGACTATAACTCATTCTAATTACTCTACAATTTATAAAACAATCATCATTAAGTCATTCACGTCAACAAAATCAACATGATCTTCCAAAAATATTAAGAGCCATTCGGCCTCTTCAAGAATTCCCACATGCAAACTCAATTTCAAACTTTTGTATCTTTAATCACACTAATCTCTTAACATTAAGCTAGATTAACATTCATAATCAACAAGAATTAACTCATCAACTTGTAAACTAAAAAACCATTCGGCCTTTCAAAAGAAACCACATGCAAACACAAAATAATTGATTAAATACTAGAGCTCAGTGTTTAACATCATTGCTCACCACCGGTTCACCGGAGTTCATCACCGGTGGCGGTGGCATCACGGTGGTGCCCCCATTCGAGGGTTTCCAATCTTCAACCACCGATTTTCTCAAGTGATTACACACATGCAAGCACTCATCTTCACTTTAAATCATTCAAGAACCAAAGCCCTTTTATTTTCATGAAAGCCGAATTCAAAACCACCAAATCCAACTTTGGTTTTTCTCAAAAACTTGAAGATAGTGACATGCATGTATGTATATAGGTAGATATCACAAAATCTCACAAAATCATGGTTCTATAACCAAAAAAGAGTGAAGAAGAAGTGAGGGATTGAAGAGAGAGTGTACCGTGTTAGATATATTTGATAATGTCATGGCTAATATGTTTTATGTTTAGCTTTCAGATCTTACTTGAACAGGATAAATCAGTACTTAACTGTTGATCAGTACTTATACTGGAAGTCAGGACTTAAGGATATCAGTACATATGTTATCAGGAGATAATCATCAGAAGATAGATATCAGAACTTAAGTGCTGAAGGACAATCAGATAAGGACAGTAGCTGATTAAAGGAAAGAAGATCAAGATAAACATAAGAAGAGATATGCATGAAGAAGGAATTCTGTGAAGAATGAAATACTTGGAAGAAAAGATATCTGATTGATATATTTTAGGAAGCAGAATTATATTCCATATCAATTAGCGATTATCTTGTAACTGTGTAGTATATAAACACAGATATAGGGTTTACACTATAAGTGTTATCATTATTAGAGAAGATTATTCATTGTAACCCTAGCAGCTCTCGTGATATTTGTTCATCACTGAGAGGTAACAGTTCCATACTGTAACAGAGTTTATTGTTTCAACAAAGTTTGTTTTCTGTTACTTAAGTTCTTAAAGTTCGATTTGAGTGTACTATACACTGTATTCACCCCCTCTACAGTGTGTGTGTGTGTGACCTAACAATTGGTATCAGAGCCTATCTGTTAACATACATACAGTTAAAGATCCAAACACAATCATGTCGGACACAGAAACTCCAACTAAGCCTACCAAAACTGAGGAACCACCAAAGACATAAATTCAGAGTCGGTATGAGACCATCAGAGTTCCCATACTGAGACCATCTGAATATCCCATATGGAAGGTAAGGATGACCATGTTCCTGGAAACAACAGATCCAGAATACCTTGATAGAATCAAGGAAGGCCCTCACAAACCAACCAAACTCGCAGTTGCAGTTGCAGGTGAAGCAGTAAAGACCGTACCAAAGGAGAAGAGTGATTATACTGCTGAAGACATAGCATCAATTGCTAAGGATGCTAAGGTACGACACTTACTGCATAGTGCCATTGATAATGTAATGTCAAACAGGGTAATCAACTGCAAGACTGCTAAGGAGATATGGGATGCTCTGGAAACAAGGTGTCAGGGAACTGACACAATTAAGAAGAACAGGAAGACAATACTCACTCAAGAGTATGAACACTTTGACTCAAAGACTAATGAGTCATTGAATGATTTATATGATAGATTTGTCAAACTTTTGAATGATTTGTCATTGGTTAATAAAGAGTATGATATTGAAGATTCAAACCTTAAGTTCCTGTTAGCTCTTCCTGAATGCTGGGATTTGAAGGCAACGACAATAAGAGACAACTACAATCTTGATGAAACAACTCTTGATGAAATCTATGGAATGCTCAAGACTCATGAGCTGGAGATGGAACAAAGAAGCAAGAGGAAAGGAGGAAAGTCAAGGACAGTTGCTCTTAAGGCTGAAGAAGAATTCCCCAAAGCAGCTTCCTCAAAGAAAGATAAGGGTAAAGCTCTTTTCATAAAGTCTGATACTGAGTCATCAAGTTCTGAGAGTGATGATGACTTAGATTCTGAAAGCTTGCCTGAGACTGATGCTGATGAGGAGATGATGAAGCTGTGTGCTCTTATGGTGAAAGGAATCACAAAGATTGCATACAGGAAGTTCAGGAAGGGAAAGAAGTTTTCCAGGAAAGGCATAAGTTCTGATAAGAAGAATTTCAGAAGATCTGAAGGCAGAGGAGGAAAGTCTGACAGAGGAGATTACACCAATGTTAAATGCTATAACTGTGGAGAGAAAGGCCACATATCTCCTGACTGCAAGAAGGTAAAGGGTGACAAAGGCAAGGCTCTTGTCATAAAGCAGAAAAGCTGGACAGACACCTCAGACTCTGAAAGTGAGGAAAACTATGCATTGATGGCAAATGCTGATAAAGAAAGTGCTGAGAGCAGTTCTGAAGCTGCTGAAACAAAGGTACCTCAGACTACTTATGCTTTTCATACTGATGATATTAATGAGTTGAGAAGATATCTTAAAACCATGTTTGTTAGCTATAGAGATCAAACTTTAACATGTGAAAGATTAACTTCTGAAAATCTTGCATTTAAGAAAAGAAATGATTTCTTAGAAAAAGAGTTAGTCATGTTCCATCAAACTTAGAAGGATAGAGATGATGCTTTTTATGTTAGGAATGAAGTGCTAAAATTAAATGAATCTCTAAAAACTGAGTTAGAAAAGGAAAGAAAGATTATCAGGACTTGGACTAACTCTGGCAAAACAACTCAATATTTGCTAAGTAGTGGAAACTGGAAATAGGGCTTAGGTTATGGAGAAGATAAGAAAGATAAGGGAACTGAAGAAATTAAGTCTGTTGATAAACAAAAGCCAAAGTTAAAACCTGTTAAGTTTGTAACTGTAAAGTCTGAAAATGAAAAATCAGAAGTCACAAAGAAAGTAACTTCTGATAAACTAAAACAGGAAAAGACAGCTGAAGTGAACATAGGCTTAATGACAAAGAAGCAGCTTAAGCATAAGCTGAAAGATGTCAAGAATGCAAACAAGGTAAAATCACCTAGGAAAAATAGGAATGGAAAGGAAGGTGTGAATAAAAGCAATGATTATAAACCTGTTCCTGATGCTCCTAGGAAAACATGTCATAACTGTGGAAGTTCTAACCATCTGGCTTCTTTTTGCAGGAAGAATAAGAATATTAACTCCTTACCTTCAAAATCAGGAGTTAAGAGTCAGTCTGTTAGATACAAACCACAAAATCCTTGTTTTCATTGTGGTAGTTTATGGCATTCCATTTATACTTGTAAGGAATATCATAGTTTGTACTATGATTATTATCAAATAAAACCTTCTTTGAAGAAAGTTTCCATTATTCCTTCTAGTGTAAATTCTGATTCAAAGTCTGATAGTGTAAGTTCTGATAAGAAAAATGTTAACATAAACTCTGATGCTAAATCCGCTGCAAATGTTAACAAACTTAATAAGGCCAAAGGATCCAAGCAAGTCTAGGTCCTTAAAACTAATAATTAGTGGTCTTTGTGATTGCAGGGCAACAGGAAAAATATTCTAGTTCTGGACAGTGGATGTTCAGGACATATGACTGGAAATAAAGCCCTGCTATCAGACTTTGTGGAGAAAGCTGGCCCAAGTGTTTTTTATGGAGATGGCAACATTGGAAAAACATTGGGATATGGCAATATCAATCTTGGAAATGTCATAATTAAACAAGTAGCTCTAGTCTCAGGACTTAAACACAACCTACTGAGTATAAGTCAAATCTGTGACAGAGGTTATCATGTTGATTTCTTTGAAGAACACTGTGAAATTGTGAGTAAATCTAAAGGCAAAGTTGTTCTGAAAGGATACAGGCGTGGTAACATTTATGAAGCTAAGCTTTCAACAAGTACTGATGGTTCCGCAATCTGTCTAATGAGTAGAACATCAATTGAAGAAAGCTGGAATTGGCATAAGAAACTCTCTCATTTAAATTTCAACAATATAAATGAACTGGTCAAGAAAGATCTTGTGAGAGGATTGCCAAACACAGTATTTGCTCCTGATGGTCTTTGTGATTCATGTCAGAAAGCCAAACAAAGAAAATCTTCATTCAAGAGCAAGACTGAATCATCAATTCTTGAGCCTTATCATCTACTACATGTTGATCTATTTGGTCCAGTAAATGTCATGTCTATTGCAAAGAAGAAGTATGCGTTGGTCATAGTGGATGAGTTCACCAGATACACTTGGGTGTATTTCTTGCACACAAAAAGTGAAACTGCATCTATCTTTATTGATCATGTCAAACAGCTGGATAAAATGGTCAAAGATTCTGTGAAAATTTTAAGGAGTGATAATGGCACTGAGTTCAAGAACTTGATAATGGAAGAGTTCTGCAAAAGCCATGGAATAAAGCAGGAATTTTCTGCTCCTTGAACTCCACAGCAATGGAGTTGTTGAAAGGAAGAATAGAACTCTCATTGAAGCTGCACGTACAATGCTTGAAGAAGCAAAGCTTCCAACCTATTTCTGGGCTGAAGCTGTGCAGACTGCTTGTTTTACTCAAAATGCAACACTCATTAACAAGCATGGAAAAACACCATATGAGATGGTGAAGAAAAAGAAGCCAAATCTGAAATATTTTCATGTATTTGGATGCAAGTGTTTTATTCTCAAGACTCATCCTGAACAGCTATCAAAGTTTGATCTAAAAGCTGATGAAGGAATCTTTGTTGGATATCCACTTTCCACAAAAGCCTTCAGAGTCTATAATTTGAGAACAAAAGTGGTCATGGAATCTATCAATGTCTCTTTTGATGACAAAAAGATTACTGGTCTTGAAGATTTCATTGACCATGATCAGCTGAGATTGGAAAATGAAGACTCAAATTCTGATACAGAAAATCCTGACAGTCTAAGTCCTGATACTGTAAACTCTGATGGATTAAACTCTGATGTTATTGAAACTATGGAGACTACGTCAAAGGAAGATGCACCTATGCAGGGGGAGCATACTCAAGATCCTACCACATCTCAAGAAACATCAGAACATGCATCTGGCTCTTCAAGTTCTGATTCGTCAAGTTCTGATAAGCCAAGTTCTGATAGTGCTGAAAATTTAAATACTGAAGAATCCAACTCAGAGAGCATAATTTCAGGGGGAGCATCAGAAAATGAAAATGAAAATAGCATGGATAATGGGGGAGCATCCAGTTCTAGAGAAAACCTTCCATCTGCAAGGAAGTGGACAAAATCACATACACCTGATTTGATAATTGGAAATCCTGATGCAGGTGTCAGAACTAGAACAGGTACTTCAAATGAATGTCTCTACAATTCTTTTCTCTCTCAGACTGAGCCAAAGAAAGTTGAAGAAGCTCTTCAAGATGCTGATTGGGTGCAAGCAATGCAGGAAGAGTTGAATGAATTTGAAAGAAACAAAGTCTGGACCCTAGTGCCAAGACCAAAGAATAGATCTGTTGTTGGTACAAAGTGGGTATTCAGAAACAAAACTGACAGTGATGGCATAATTACAAGGAATAAGGCAAGGCTGGTTGCAAAAGAATATTCTCAACAGGAGGGAATTGATTATGATGAAACATTTGCACCAGTTGCTAGGTTAGAAGCCATTAGGATATTCTTGGCTTATGCTGCTCACAAAAAGTTTACTGTCTTTCAAATGAATGTGAAAAGTGCTTTTCTCAATGGAGAATTGGAGGAGGAGGTATATGTTGAACAACCTCCAGGTTTTGTAGATACCAAACATCCAGATTATGTCTACTGGATTGATAAAGCACTTTATGGACTTAAGCAAGCTCCTAGAGCATGGTATGAGACTTTAGCTCAGTTTCTTCTGGAACGTGGATTCAACAGAGGGACAATAGACAAAATACTATTCTACCTCAACCATGGAAAGGACTTACTTCTGGTCCAGATTTATGTTGATGATATCATTTTTGGATCTACAAATGACAAACTTTGCAAAAAGTTTGCCAAGCTAATGCAGTCAAGATATCAGATGAGTATGATGGGGGAACTTAGCTATTTTCTGGGCCTTCAAGTCAAGCAGAATGAGGAAGGCACTTTTATTTGTCAAACCAAGTACACCATAAACTTGCTGAAGAAATTTGGAATGCAAGATTGTTCAAGTGCATCCACTCCAATGGCCACTGCAACAAAACTGGATAAGGATACTGGTAAATCAGTAGATATTACTGAATACAGAGGTATGATTGGCTCTCTACTCTATCTAACTGCTAGTAGACCTGATATCATGTATGCTACCTGTCTTTGTGCAAGATTTCAAGCAGATCCAAGAGAACCTCACTTAACAGCTGTAAAAAGAATCTTTAAGTATCTTAAAGCAACAGCTGCTCTGGGATTATGGTATCCTAGAGAATCAGATTTTAAACTAATAGGTTACTCAGATGCAAATTTTGCAGGTTGCAAAATTGACAGGAAAAGCACAAGTGGAAGCTGCCAATTTCTTGGAGGCAGATTGGTTTCTTGGTACAACAAGAAACAAAAGTCAATTTCCACATCAACTGCAGAAGCAGCGTATATTGCTACAGGAAGCTGTTGTACACAGATTCTTTGGATGAAGAATCAGTTACTGGATTATGGGTTAACATATTTCAAAATCCCTATTTACTGTGATAATCAAAGTGCTATTGCTATGACAGGTAATCCAGTTCAACACTCAATGACAAAGCACATCAGCATCAGGTACCACTTCATCAGGGAACATGTGGATGAAGGTACAGAGGAATTGCATTTTGTTCCCACAGATCAACAACTAGCAGATATCTTCACAAAACCACTGTGTGAAGCTACTTTTACAAGATTGGTAAATGAACTTGGAATGGTTTCAGGTTCTTTCTCTAAATCTGCTTAGTCTTGTTTTGTGTTATCAGACTTTATGCTCAGTATTTACAGAATTAATCTCATTGTGTATTCTGTGCTTAATTGGTAAATGTCTTTAAGTACTGACTGTTGTCTGATATATGTTTCTAAACTCTGATAAGTGATATGTCTGTTCAAGTACCTATTCAATCCTATGAGGATAACTGTGCTAGATACTGACCTAGTAGTCTTCAATAAACAAATGATTCCATGTAAGAAGTAATTATTTTAGTGGAAATCTTATGACACTAGCAAATTCTGATAATTGAGCTTAGTTAAGTTTACTTTGTATATCTTATTACTAAGTCACAAATTAGAATAATGCTACTCATCTGTTAAGTTCTGATACTAGTAAAACTGCTGAATGTACTAAGTGCTGATAAACCTCACTTATCAAAAGAAAAAGCAAAAAGATCAAAGAATAAAATCAGGTACTCCTTTGAGATCTAGAGTAAAAATGTGGAAGGGACGACCCAAGTGCATTGCTGGTATTAAGTAAATATGCATTAGAAAAGCAAAATATTTTCTTGGTGACTTTTCACACTCTATGATTACTAGAGAAATACTCTGATAATAGCATAAATTCTGATAAACAGTCGTGACTCACTTACACTGAGAAGCCACTGTAAAATAGAATTTCAAAAGATGCATAAAATTAGCACAAAACAGTTGAGGTGGACTCAAGCATGAACTCATTCATCAGTAGGTTTCAGGACAATGACAGGTCTTTAGCAAAATTTTAGTTATGCTTTATTTCTAAGATGTACTGAAGTGAATCAGACTTTACTCTTTGTCTGTTATTTAGCTTAATGCACACACTAATCACTCCATTTGAATGATGAAAATTTCTGTGATGGTCTATGTTATTTTAGATAAACAGTCATTGTGTCATTATTGCACAAATTCTGAGGACAAGTTCTAGTTACACGTTCTGATGATTAAGTTCTGAAGTCTATAACTCAGAACTTGTATGAGGATTTACTAAGATGGGCATTCCTTTTTCGAGTTAAGAAATTATGTTCTGATGACTGTTAAGTTCTGGTATAGGTCTAAGTTCTGATTTCTCAGTCTAATTCTTTACTTGGCTTATCTGTGAATATAATTTGATAACAGTCTCAGTTCGAACTAGAATATTTTGAAGTGGAAGATTAATAGTCACTATGATTAGGATTAATGGTATTCGTCCTTGAACAGTCCACTATTTCTTGTTTCTTGTGCGTTTTAAACCTTGATTCCTCTTTCCAATGAATGTTATTCTTTTTCAAAGTCTAGGGAGACGAGGTAGAATTAATTCTACCTGTCAGCATTCAATTTCTTTGCGTCTCCTGGCATTCTCTTGCCTATATAAGCAACCACTTCACATCAGCCTTCCCATCACACTTTTATCACAAACTCACTCTCGTTTTTCACTTATCATCACAAATGGCTGAATTTGGCTGGTTCTACAATTATGGTGATGAGACTGTTCATGTCTTTTTGAATGGAATTCCAACTCCATACCCAATCACCAACATTCCTCACAATCTCTGGATTCAATTTCCAGAGGTTATCAAACGTGATCTGGTGGCCGTTCAAAGAGAACTTCATCTTCATCGTCTCCGCCAGCAAGAGCGAATCATCCGACTCGCCATTTTGTTTGTCGAGAGTAGGAAGAAGAAGATGACTTAATCTCGTCTTCTTCCTGTTTTTCTTCATCATCAGCTTTGTCAGGCTTCTTAGCTAGGACTAAGGCTGTTGATGTTAGGATTAGAAACTTAGGGAAAATCTTGTATAAGTTTTGATGTAATTTCCATTTCATAAATGTATTGTCTTGATATATTAATGAAAGTTGTTTTTACTTCAAGATTTTGTCTCTGAGTTATTTTATCTTATGTTGATAAATCCTGATTGATATTCTGATGACCGTATAAATTTTGTTTTATATTAAGTTCTGATTCATTTTCAGCACTTACTTATCTAATTTATCTTGGTCATTTTCATGTGATGTATTTTCAGAATATCAATGATGCAGTGAAAAATAATTCAATCAGTGCTAACGGTTTAAATTTTGAATTAAAACTGTTTCTCTTGATAAATGGAACGGTTTTTCCTTGAAACTAGACAACTGGGTAAGTAATGATTCCTGTTTTCTCGAGCCCAGTAACTGTCCGTTATTACTGCATGTCTAACAGGTGTCCAACAGTAACATTTTTGTTCAGAGTATAAGTACAACAGAGAGAAGATTTCTTTAATATTTTATTTTCTTTATATTTTATCTACCTTCTTACTTTTACTCTCTTTCTCTTTCTTTCTCACGTTGGTTTTTCATACAGACATTATCTCAAACACCTAACAGGCATACCTGAATCTCAATTTTTTTTTCACATGGCACCAAAGGATTTAATCATTGATGGAGCTAAGTTTGTCCCCAACAACTATGCTGCAGTTCTTGATCACACTGAAGCTCCATCTGAATTGCACTTTGTGCAAGATCTTCTTGCACATAGTGAGGTTGGGTATGCATTAACACAGCCTGAATTCTTTTCAAGCCAACAAGTTCTGAGGTTTTGGAGGACTGGACTTTTTGATGATGGTGGTCAATGTGGAACTCCCAGTATTATCTTCCAAGTGGGTGATTCATCATTTATAGTCACTCATGGTACAGTACGCAGGGCTTTACATCTTCCAGAAGATTGTACTTTCTCAATTCCAGAGGACTCAGCCCTTCGGGAGTTAATGGCTGAATTGGGCTATGAAAAGAGTCTGACGAAACTTGGACAGTTGAAACGGGCTAATATCAGAAGAGAATGGAGTTTCTTCTTTGATTGCATCACCAAAGCTTTTGGGAACAAATGTTCAAATTTTGATGCTATCCCAATTCTGAGTCAGCACATAGGGTATGCTCTTATTCATCAAACTCATTTTGATTTTGCAACTGCGTTAATTGGTTTTATTGGGGATAGGATGACAGAGGATCGAGATGTTGTTTATTTTGCTAGATTCTGTCAACTTATTTACACTTACTGTACTGATGAACCTCATTTAGTCAGCACTCAAACCCCACCTTTTAAGGTTGCAAAACGATACTTTAATGATCTGATAAATGCTGATACTAAGAAAAAAGTGGTTAGACCATTACAGATTCCTAAGTCTGTAAAACAGATCCTGGTAAATGCTGATCCTGATACTTATAGATCTGTTTACTCTGATGTCCAACCAACTCCAAACACCCAAAATCCATCAACCTCAGTACCTACCTCTCATTCTACTCAACCTACCCTCAGAACATATCTCAAATCCTATCTCTCCACTTCACAGACTGCTCGACCTTCATCTTCAGCACCTACTATGAAGCCTTCATCTTCCAAGCCAAAGAGGACAAAGAATGTTCCTCAAACATCTCAAAAGAGAAGGAGGATTGTATTGAGAGATGAATCTGATTCTGAGGAACAGGTTTCTTCTAGAGAACCTGCTGTTACTGAAGCTGAGAAAGAGGTTTCTCAGAAGGATTCTGAAATTGGGGGTTCTAGGCTTCTCAAGAGGCTTAGACGAATGATAGTTCCTGAAACTCCCAAGGAATCCAAATCAACAAGGAAGTACAAGAAACAGAGGGCACAAAGGCCAGTTTCAGATGATGAAGAGGAAGCAGCTAAGGAAGGGGATCAGGAATCTCTGATCTCACAAGACAAGGAATTTGCTCCAGTCACTTCTTCTCCATCAACTCCATCTCAGGAAGCTGTATCTGACAAGGCTAACTCACCATCTGTGTCTCTTGTTGATCCAGGCACAAGTGCTGATATTGATGTTCAACACTTGGTTGTGTCTGAAGTATTTCTCTTAGAAGCTCCAACAACAAATAATCCTTCCACAACACCTGTTACTGATGCTGTTCAAACTCCAGAGTTATCAACAACACCTTCTCTGCATCAAGATGCTGATGATCAGACTTTAGGTGAGCATCAGGATATGGCTGTTGATCAGAACTTAGTATCAGATCAGCAATTATAGGATGCTGAAGCCTCCATTGCTACTCACACTATTGTCTTATCAGAAGATACTGATTCTTTAAGTTCTGATGCTGCAAATGCTGGAGATACTGGTGAAGCTGCTCCAACTGTAAATGCTGATGAAGCAGGTCCTTCAGGACATACTCCTCAACAGACTCTTCCTAAGTCTGAACTGGTAAAGGAGTTTGTTATCAGGGATGCACCAGTACCTTGGAGTGAAACTCCTGCAGGTCAGGAGTGGACTAAGGAATGTAACTCAGCTTCATGTGTTCCAACTGCAATACATCTTGCTGAGCACTGGACTAAAGCTGATGAAATGTTAAATTCTGATGATTTAAAAACCCAGCTTAGAGTCACTGCATTGAGTATTAAACATCTACAAGGTCTTCATTCAACTACTCATGCAGAGCTACACAAGATTCAGGAGAACTTTATCAAACAAGAACAAGTTTGGAAAATTGATAAGAAAAAGTTCTTTCAACCTACCATTGACAGGATTGCTTATATTGAGAAAACTCAAGAGAAACAACAAGCTCAGATTGATGACATTCTGACAAATCAAGCTTCTCAGCAATCGCAGCTTACTGGAATCCAATCCTCAGTGGAATTACTTATCTCTCTTTTACTACCTGCTGATGCCAAAAAGGGGGAGAAGGTAATTAAGTCCAAATGCAACACTAACAAGACACTGCAAGGAAAGGATAATGGAAATGATGATCAAGGATACTCTGGAATGGGTAGCGGTCATAGTCAAGGTAGAAGGTTTACATCAAGACAAGCAAGTCACAGGACAAGTTCTGATACTGGGAAAAGAATAAGTTCTGCTGCTGGTAAAAGGATAAGTTCTGATGAACTTCTAGATCTTGATGAGGAAATGTCAAGACAGTTATTTCTTCAAGAAAATCCAGGAATGGACTTGGAAAGTTTAAAGGAAGAAGAAGCCAGACTTAAATCAGAGAAAGTCACATCTAAATCTGAAGCTTCTGGTAAAAAGTCACTTCCAAAACTCAAAGGCATTGTGATCAAAGAAAGGACACACACTGAAGCAACATTGGCTAGATCACAACCACAGATAGATCCAAGATCCAAGGGTAAAGAAAAGGTTGGTGAACCTATCAAGGTTTATGTACCTCCTGAGGAAGAAGAAATTACTGATGAAAAAGATGATCTTGCTCTGACTTCAAGAAAAGTTCTTAAAACAACCTCTGATATGGCTCAAGTTGTTCAGAGTCAAGAAATTGTAAGTTCTGATATTCAGAAGAAGCAAGTAACCTCTGACAGAGCTCAAGTTAACTTGATATCAGAAAATAGATCAAAGACACTCCTACCAGGATTCACTAAAGCAAAACAGACTCAATCTTTGAAGACTACTGCAAGTGGTTTTGAAGCAAGAGTAGTTACTGGAAAGGAAGCTAGAGATAAAACTGGATTGGGAAGTGCTGATGAAAGAAGAGTACACAACACTACCAATGATCCAACTTCCTTGAGTGAACCAGGTATTGGAGCAACTCCTGAGAGATTAAATCAACTGGAATCTGTACAGATGGTTTACCATACCTACTTGAAAGAATACATCATGTTGTATTTCATGACAGATGGTAGGGTTTATCATATAAGACAAAATACCATTCTATTGAAGTATTTTGAAGAATTGGAGCATGTACTTTTCTTACTTCAAGTGGATGACAGAATAACAGAGACTGCTGCAAACTACTTAAAAGAACAGATTCAGAGACAGAAAAGGCTTTATTCTGTTAAGTCTGACAACATATATGTTCCAAAGTACAGAGATCACAATGGTGATATTGTTGATATGAAGCCTAATACTGTACAGATCAGAACATATCTTGGTATTAAGGGACTTGAATTCAATCTAGAGTCTGACAAAGCTTATGTCATAAGACTAGATCAGGAGTTGAGAAAAGCAAAGATCAATGATCTCAGAGCTGCAATCTTTCAAACTGGTGAAGATACTGCAGAGCTTAAAGGTGTCAAAAGGAGAATGATTAATGAACTCAGATATGCTGAGAAATGTTTGTTGAAGAACTATCTCAGAACAACTCCTGACATCAGAGAGATCAGAAAATGATGAAGCCAAGTCGAAGATCTACAACTGCTTAAATTCTGATATTTATACAGACTGAAGTTGTTATCAGAAGTTGAAATTGGTAAAAGCTTTAAGGACTGTAAGTTGTAGTTATCTAGTCTAATTCTCATGCATTTGTACTAAATGTTTTTGACATCATCAAATATCTATTAAAATTGTATATTATGTTAATTTACAAGTTGGGGGAGATTGTTAGATATATTTGATAATGTCATGGCTAATATGTTTTATGTTTAGCTTTCAGATCTTACTTGAACAGGATAAATCAGTACTTAACTGTTGATCAGTACTTATACTAGAAGTCAGGACTTAAGGATATCAGTACATATGTTATCAGGAGATAATCATCAGAAGATAGATATCAGAACTTAAGTGCTGAAGGACAATCAGATAAGGACAGTAGCTGATTAAAGGAAAGAAGATCAAGATAAACATAAGAAGAGATATGCATGAAGAAGGAATTCCGTGAAGAATGGAATATTTGAAAGAAAAGATATCTGATTGATATATTTTAGGAAGCAGAATTATATTCCATATCAATTAGCGATTATCTTGTAACTGTGTAGTATATAAACACAGATATAGGGTTTACACTATAAGTGTTATCATTATTAGAGAAGATTATTCATTGTAACCCTAGCAGCTCTCGTGATATTTGTTCATCACTGAGAGGTAACAGTTTCATACTGTAACAGAGTTCATTGTTTCAACAAAGTTTGTTTTCTGTTACTTAAGTTCTTAAAGTTCGATTTGAGTGTACTATACACTGTATTCACCCCCTCTACAGTGTGTGTGTGACCTAACATACCGAGAGTGAGAGAGAGAGAAATCCCGAGAGGGATGAAGAAATGAGAGAAAAAGAAAGAGAAGAGAGAAGCTCGGGTAAAAAGAAAGAAAAGAGGAGGTGGGTGTGATTATATACTACCAAGGGAGGGGTAGTATGGTAATTAGGTATCTCATTTCTGATTCACTTTTTATTCTTAAAAGAAAACGAATTTGATTTGCAAATGTCTCTCTCGGAAAAGATGAATTTGATATGAATGATAATTTTAAAACATGAATCTCGAAATTAGCTTACCAACCATTACTCATAATAAGATTTTGAGCGTACGGTTGATTTTATATGATTTTTACAAGTTTGTACTAATAATAACATTTTATCACATAAAAATCAATTTAAAATGCAACGATCACCAAATAAATTCGTCCATCATTTTTAGAAAGTCTTTAGGGTTATTTTGAAGATAAAAGAATAAATCTCATACCTTTATCTTACTCAGATAATTTTATAAAAATGTGCGAAGGTTAAATAAACCTTAATTTAAATCAAATAATTCCCTTAAATCCATAAAAATATCAACAGATCACGTAATCATGCGTATGGATAGGCAAACACACATATGAATACATCACAACTCATGTCTGATCATAGAAATTAACCTTCTTTAATATTATTCCTTTTTACGCGTTCCGGGTCACGTTCTGCCTGACGGCCCGACGCTCAGCGTTTCAATTACGCTTCCCATTATCATTATCGAACGACACGTCACTAGGCCACAATAATTCATTTAAAAATTCATTTCACACAATCATACATATTTCACATTTTATATACTTTAAATCCTTATTAGGACGGGTTCCGTTCTACCTGACGGCCCGACAACACAACTTAATTCCTAAGCTGACTCTTTAAATTGGAACGCTTTTACTTACGCTCCTAGATTCTAATATACAGTAAAGACAAATAAATCATCACTTAATCACATATTTTATAATCACATCACATAAATCATATTTTATTGACTTAATTACGTCGCAAACTTCTCAGTCGTCAAAATCTACCCTCCTTAAAAGGATTCTGTCCCAAGAATCTAGTCTAGGCAAATAGACGGGGATACTTTTCTTTCATTTCACTTTCTAATTGCCAAGTTTATTCTTCTACTAGTGGATTTCTCCACAACACTCTAACTAGAGGTACAACTTTATTTCTAAGTGTCCTTTCCTTTTGGTCTAAGATTCGAACTGGTTGTTCCACATAAATCTGGTTGAATTTCCACTGGTTCCAATTCGATCACATGGCTCGTATAAGCATTATACTTCTTCAGAAGAGATACATGGAATACATTGTGTAGATGTTGCCTTTGCGAAGGTAGCGCTAATTCATATGCCACGTTCCCAACTCATCACAGTACCTCGAATGGTCCAATATACCTAGGACTCAACTTCCCTTTCTTCCAGATCGAGTTAAACCTTTCCAAGGAGATATCTTTAGCAAGACTTTGTCTCCAGGTTCAAATTGCACATCTTTTCGTTCTTGATTTGCGTACTTCGTTTGTCGATCTTGAGCTGCAACTAATCTTTTTCGAATCATTTCTACCTTTTCCTTTATTTGTTGAACCATCTCTGGGCCAATTAATTTGCGCTCACCAACCTCGTCCCAATATGTAGGGGACCTACATTTTCTTCCATACAACGCTTCAGAAGGCGGCATGCCAATACTCGCGTGCTAACTGTTGTTGTAGGAAAAATCAATTAACGGCAAATGATCGTCCCAATTTCCTTTGAAATCTATTGCGCAGGTACGCAACATATCTTCAATTGTCTGAATTGTCCTTTCACTTTGTCCGTCCGTCTGCGGATGATACGCCGTACTCATTTTCAGCTTAGTTCCCAAATGATCATGGAATTGTCTCCAAAATCTTGAGTTAAACCTTGGATCTCTATCAGACATGATAGATACAGGGACTCCGTGACGCATCACAATCTCATCCACATACAATTTGACCAACTTTTCCAACAAAAATCTTTCATTTATCGGCAAGAAATGTGTTGACGTCATCAACCGATCGATTACCACCCAAATCGCATCATGATTGGACTTGGTTTTAGGTAATCCTACCACGAAATCCATCGCTATATGTTCCCATTTCCATTCTGGTATATCCAGTGGCTGAAGCAATCCGCTTGGCCTCTGATTTCCGCTTTGACTCTTTGACACGTATAACACTTACTTATCCATTCCGCAATTTCCTTTTTCATGCTTGACCACCAATAACTTTCTTTTAAATCCCGGTACATTTTCGTACTTCCAGGGTGAATTGAAAATCTCGAGTTATGCGCTTCTTGCAAAATCTCGTGCTTTAGTTCCACGACATTAGGTATCCAAATACGTGAGTTAACACAGTATATTCCTTTTCCATCCTTTTAAGCTTTAATTTCTTCTCCTGTCAACTTATCATTTTCGCGATTCATCACTTGCTCTTGTCAGCATCGAATCTTTTCCAAAATTTCGGGTTGAAATGACATCGCATATATATAGCTTCACCTCCAAATTCTGGAGTATGCACTTCTATTTCCATCTTTTCAAAATCCTTGATCAATTCTTCCGATGACGTTAACATATTCAACCTTTTCTTGCGACTTAGAGCATCTGCTACCACATTTGCCTTTCCCTGATGATAGTTTATCGCACAATCATAATATTTGATCAATTCTAACCACCTTCTTGGTCTCATATTTAATTCCTTTTGAGTGAAGATATACTTTAAACTCTTATGATCTGTATAAATCTCGCACTTTTCCCTGTATAAATAATGCCTCCAAATCTTAAGGGCAAACACAATTGCTACCAATTCCAAATCATCCGTTGGATACTTTTGCTCATGCGGCTTGAGTTGCCTTGACACATATGCTATTACCGTCCCGTGTTGCATTAACACACATCCAAGTCCTTTATATAAAGCATCACTGAATATCACAAATTCTCTTTTTTCATTTGGTAACACCAATACTGGGGTGGTTACCAGCCTCTACTTTAACTCTTGAAAGCTTTCCTCGCACTTTTCTGTCCATATAAACTTCTCGTTCTTCCTTGTCAACTTTGTTAATGGGACAACAATCTTAGAGAAATCTTGCACAAACCTTCTGTAGTATCCAGCTAATCCCAAAAAACTCCTAACTTCCGTA
Source organism: Apium graveolens (assembly GCF_009905375.1). Lineage (NCBI taxonomy): Eukaryota > Viridiplantae > Streptophyta > Magnoliopsida > Apiales > Apiaceae > Apium > Apium graveolens. The sequence goes on from NC_133653.1 coordinate 56,412,281, forward strand.
GGAGTCTTGGGCCTTTCCCAATTCATTACAGCTTCTATCTTGGCTGGGTCCACTTTGATTCCTTCTTTATTAACTACATGACCAAGAAATTGCACTTCCTTTAGCCAAAATTCACACTTCGAAAACTTAGCATATAGCTTCTCTTTCCTTAGAGTTTCCAAAGAAATTCTCAAATACTCCTTATGATCTTCTTCCGTCTTGGAGTAAATCAGTATATCGTCAATAAACACAATAACCAACTTATCCAAATACTGTTTGGACACCCTGTTCATAAGATCCATAAATGCGGCTGGCGCATTCGTCAAACCAAATGCTATTACCAAAAACTCGTAGTGTCCATATCTCATTCGAAACGCTGTCTTGGGTATATCTTTCGCTTTAATCTTTAATTGATGATACCCGGATCTTAAATCAATCTTGGAGAAACACGAAGCTCCTTTTAACTGATCAAACAAGTCATCGATTCGCGGTAGAGGGTACTAATTCTTAATCGTCAACTTATTCAATTCACGATAATCAAAGCACAACCTCATACTTCCATCCTTTTTCTTTACAAACAACACCGGTGCGCCCCACGGGGATACACTCGGCCGAATTACTCCTTTATCCAACAATTCTTGCAACTAAGCGGCCAATTCCTTCATCTCGACTGGCGCCATACGATAGGGAGCTTTCGATACTGGTTCCGTTCTAGGAGCCAAAAAAACTTCGCATCCTTGACGTAATAATCTCCTTGTCTCGATAGCCGTTAGGAATTTCTTCTCTTGCCTCTTTCCTTTGAATATCACTTCCTTACCATCCTTGGTCCTTAACTTCACCTTCTTATTTTTACATTCTCTTTGCGCCTCATGGTTTGACAACCAATCCATTCCTAGTATAACCTCAAATTCTCCCAACTTAAAGGGAATTAAATCAGCAGAAAAGTGCCGACCTTCTATAATCACATCACAATCGGGACAAACTTTGCTAACAATAACTTTCTCTTGATTTGCTACCTCTATAATCAAATTAGGTTCCAAAGGGTACGCAACACAATTTAACTTATCAAGAATACTTTCAGAGATAAAAGATCTAGTTGCTCCAGAATCCATCAATACTTTTACTTCTACTGAGTTAATAACAAGCATACCTGCTACCACGTCCACATCTTGCACCGCATCTTTCATTGTCATATTACAGGTCCTAGCTCTGGGTTGAGCTGATGGTGCTGGGAGAGACGACGGTCCAGCAATCCTAAGAACATTGGCCTTTTGAACAGGCTCCTTGCAATACCTGGCCATATGAACCACCTTTCTACACTTGAAACAAGCCAAGTCAGGCTTCTTTGCTCCATTCAGACATTCTGAAGAATAATGCCCTTTTTGGTTGCACTTAAAACAGGTCACATCCAACTTATTACACCTTCCCGGGTGTCTCTTTCCACAATTCTTGCATTCTTGAATCTGAGGTCTGTTATCCTTCCCCGGTTGTCCTGCTTTCTGGAAACGGTTCTTCTGAGCTCCGTTACCGGGTTTAAACTTCTGAAACTTTTGGTGCTGACCTCCACCATTCCTTCCAAACTTTCCTCTAAACTTTGAACTTCCTTGCTCTTGCTCTGAGCTTTCAAATTTCCTTTTCCTTCCTTCATTTTCTCTCCTCGCAGCTTCACACCCACCTTCCACTATCATTGCCTTCTGTACCAAGGCAGCATAATTCTTGATCTCCAACAACGCTACTTGACTCCTAATCCACGGCTTAAGTCCCTGTTGGAACCTCTTAGCCTTCTTTGCTTCCGTATTTACATACTCAGGTACGAATCTAGACAGCTCTGAAAATTTTACTTCATACTCCGCTACCGACATATCCTCTTGTCTAAGGTCCAGAAATTTCATCTCCAACTGATCTTGCATATAACTCGGCAAATACTTCTCCAGAAACATCTCAGTGAGCTTCTCCCATGTTAAGTCCCTTCCAACAACGCTTTCGAAGACTCCCACCAGAAACTCGCTTCATCTTTAAGGTAATAACTTGCATACTGAGCTTTCTTGTCGTCCCTAACTTCTGCTAACTCAAAAGCTTTTTCCATTTCTCTTAACCACGACTGTGCTTTAATCGGGTCTGGCAAACCTAAGAATTCTGGGGGATGAACAGATTGAAAGTGTTTGAAGTTTCCAACTTTAGGGGCCACAGGTTGTTGCAAAAACTGAGCAAGTCTGCTCATCATGGTAGTTTCTGGGTTTACTTTTGGGTCTTGGGTTGGTATTTCTTCTTCTTGGTGATCTGGTGAGTTGGCCATTTCTTACAAACTTGATTGAGCAATTTTTTAGCAATACGATAGCATGTCATATATACAACAACATTTTATTATGAAATCTTTTTGCGGGTTTTAAGCTTTACCCAATTTTTGCACATGCAATCCTATTACTACATAATTCTCATATCAGTGTTATTTTATATGGCACAGAATAGGGTATTACGAATTTTAAACATGGTTGTACGAAAATATGGTATTTAGAACAGTTTTAGGGTGCATAAGGGAAAACAAGATAATGGATTTATTTAAACAAAGGGTACATGAAGAAAAGTTTGGTTACCACAAGTTCAGAAATAAGGTACAACAATATAGCAGGGTTAAACAGAGGAAAAAATGGAAAATATCCCCCTTCTACCCCTAACTTCTAACAACTACTGCTATAATATTCCGAAATACAACATAACAAATGAAAAAAGGATCCCGGCATCTGACCAAGTATCCCAAAGCCTACCAGCGCTGAAAAACAACAACTACGGGCTCAACCAACAGTCCCGCCTAACAGCTAGTCATCCAGAATCTCTCTCAACACAACCAACATCCGGCGAATGTTCTTATGCAGCCTCCGGGCCTCAGCATCAGCATCACTAGTGGATGGTCCCTCATTCAATCTCCTCCAGGAAACCTGCTCCACCAACTGAATCCTAGCTCTCCACTCCTCCATCACTACTGAGGTCCTCTGCCTAGAGTCTCAAATCAACCTATCCACCAAAGCTCCTAACTCAGGAATACGGGAGTAAACAAAGTCTCGGTCCTGGGCTAACTTGCCACCAACACTGACAGGTACAGTCTTAGGCATCTCAGACTCTGGCTCAGGGGAAGGGGTCTTTGAATCTGGCCTCAAGGGTGAAATCTGCATAGGGATCTCACTACTCCCAGAGGGATCCTCCTCTGGGTCTGAACTAACATACACAGGCTTCTCTGGAGAGGGTGGAATGGGGTCCACTAGTGTACCAGTCAAACTAATCTCGGAATCTGAATCACTACCACTACTGGGATCCTGAGAGAAAATACAAAACAATAACCAAGAACAACGTTAGGGTTAAATAAAGTTTCCAGCTAACTCACACCCTAACTCTAGTTTCCACTCTAACTAATACACACTTTCCTTAGACTATACCTAATAGTCTAACTCAACTCTTCATGAGTTGAACTCTCTCGTGATATAAATATACCAAAAATACCCTTTTTAATCCTAACTTGTCTCAGGGACTAGATCCTGTAGCTCTGATACCAACTTGTTACGCCTTCAATCTCGGGGTTAGGAAATGAGGACCCACACACCTTTAATCTAATAATTAAATAAGCATAAACCCCGATTAACTACTAATAGGATCAAACAGGATAAAGTATGAGATAAGATTACAACTACCAACCATAAAATATAACTTACAACCCCAAAATAATATTAAATAAACATAATCGATTCCGGCTTGGAACCGACAGATAACCCATTGTATCTTTACATCCTTCTGGCTAAGCACTTTCTCACTCAAAAACACTACTACCTGCTCTGGCAACCGGAAGCCCTCAACACGGTAGGGACCACCAGGTACGCTCTTACGAGCAGAGCGCCTAAGCCTGACCATCTTCTTACTTAACTACCATGGTTAGATTAAAACAAAACATATGAGTATAAAACTCAACAAGTAACTATAAAGCAGTTCTACGATATAAAATCCACAATATACTTTACTAATCTCAGGGCATTCTACTTTATTTGTTCTAGGTGGCAGATTTCTATCTTTCGGGTTAAGAAAAGGGTTCTGAAGGGAAAAAAATGTGGGGCTTTCAAGGAACAAGGCTCAAAGCAGGATGAAAACCGACATTCATCACAAATCATTAAAGGATCAGAACAGATCTTTCAGAAAGGAAAGCGATAATATTTTTATTATATGGAATCAATTATATGATCAACAGATTAAAATCAGGGTTCACGAGCTTTATGCTTCACAATATCACAATCAACTCTTTTCACAACAATATAAACCATTTTTCATTTTCAAAGAATCAATTTCTGAATAGGAAGTTTCAATAACTCATTCTAATTCAACTTAATCGAGTAGAAACATTCGAAATTTCCAAGAATCACAACATGCATTAATTTGGACTATAACTCATTCTAGTTACTCTACAATTTATAAAACAATCATCATTAAGTCATTCATGTCAACAAAATCAACATGATCTTCCAAAAATATTAAGAGCCATTCGGCCTCTTCAAGAATTCCCACATGCAAATTCAATTTCAAACTTTTGCATCTTTAATCACCCTAATCTCTTAATATTAAGCTTGATTAACATTCATAATCAACAATAATCAACTCATCAACTTGTAAACTGCAAAACCATTCGACCTTTCAAAAGAAACCACATGCAAACACAAAATAATTGATTAAATACTAGAGCTCAGTGTTTAACATCATTGCTCACCACCGGTTCATCGGAGTTCATCACCGGTGGCGGTGGCATCACGGTGGTGCCCCCATTCGGGGGTTTCCAACCTTCAACCACCGATTTTCTCAAGTGATTACACACATGCAAGCACTCATCTTCACTTTAAATCATTCAAGAACCAAAGCCCTTTTATTTTCATGAAAACCGAATTCAAAACCACCAAATCCAACTTTGGTTTTTCTCAAAAACTTGAAGATAGTGACATGCATGTATGTATATAGGTAGATATCACAAAATCTCACACAATCATGGTTCTATAACCGAAAAAGAGTGAAGAACAAGTGAGAGATTGAAGAGAGAGTGTACCGAGAGTGAGAGAGGGAGAGAAATCCCGAGAGGGATGAAGAAATGAGAGAAAAAGAAAGAGAAGAGAGAAGCTCGGGTAAAAAGAAAGAAAAGAGGAGGTGGGTCTGATTATATACTACCAAGGGAGGGGTAGTATGGTAATTAGGTATCTCATTTCTGATTCACTTTTTATTCTTAAAAGAAAACGAATTTGATTTGCAAATGTCTCTCTCGGAAAAGATGAATTTGATACGAATGATAATTTTAAAACGTGAATCTCGAAATTAGCTTTCCAACCATTACTCATAATAAGATTTTGAGCGTACGGTTGATTTTATATGATTTTACAAGTTTGTGCTAATAATAACATTTTATCACATAAAAATCAATTTAAAATGCAACAATCACCAAATAAATCCGTCCATCATTTTTAGAAAGTCTTTAGGATTATTTTGAAGATAACAGAACAAATCTCATACCTTTATCTTACTCAGATAATTTTATAAAAATGTGCGAAGGTTAAATAAACCTTTATTTAAATCAAATAATTCCCTTAAATCCATAAAAATATCAACAGATCACGTAATCATGCGTACAGACAGGAAAACACACATATGAATACATCACGACTCATGTCTAATCATAGAAATTATCCTTCTTTAATATTATTCCTTTTTACGCGTTCTGGGTCACGTTCTGCCTGACGGCCCGACGCTCAGCGTTTCAATTACGCTTCTCATTATCATTATCGACCGACACATCACTAGGACGCAATACTTCATTTAAACATTCATTTCACACAATCATACATATTTTACATTTTATATACTTTAAATCCTTATTAGGACGGGTTCCATTCTACCTGACGGCCCGACAACACAGCTTAACTCCTAAGCTGACTCTTTAAATTGGAACGCTTTTACTTACGCTTCTAGATTCTAATATACAGTAAAGATAAATAAATCATCATTTAATCACATATTTTATAATCACGTCACATAAATCATATTTTATTGACTTAATTACGTCGCAAACTTCTCAGTCGTCACACTGATGACATCGAAAACAGTCAGATCCTGAGCTTCTCCTGATCATTGAGAATCATCACGTAACACAACAAACAAATGTACTTTCACTGGAATCCTTTCTGGTACTGTAGACAACGTCTTCATTGCTACTATAATCTTGAATACTTCATTCACTGTTCTTCACCGATACTTGAACATATAAATGAACTCCTGTCAGTGAGTATAGCTTCAAGACTGGAGTTGTCTTCTTTAACCTCTATCTATACCATGTCTTCAATTATTCAGATTCCTATGCTTCGAACACTGTCTATCTTCAATCAATGCTGATACACTGAAATCTTCTGGTAGCACTTATACACTGAATCTTCATCATGTCTGAAACCCTGAAAGTCTTTAACCTTTATTCTTCACTGAGGCATGATCATTTTACTGAGCTTCTTTCAGTGACCTGTAAATAGACTTCCAACTTTCTTCTAATCTTTTGATTCTTTGTATTTGCCTTATCTTCATTTCTTCTGATTTTTTGTGTAGTCATAGTATTATTAACATGTCCTGTTATAGGGTTGTTTTAGTTTTGAGTTATCACGTAACTGTTAATACAAATACGCATTCTCACCAACAATCTCCCCCTATTTGATTGTGAAACCTAACAAAAAAAATTAAATAGAGAGGATAACTCAACTAACAACTTGAAAAAGTAAAGTACCAGGACTTGTAAATAATGCTACTGGTTTTCTGGACCAAATACTGCATTTCCAGATTTCTTGATTAACTGAAATGAAAGATGCTTGTTCCTCTAGCATTGAACTGCTCTTCAAGTAGTCTCATCTTCATTTCCTTAGTTCTTCAAATCTCTTCCAGATAACACTTCTCAGTCTTGAAGTAATCATCAGCAGCTTCTTTTGTACAACCACATTTCCTGTTGAGAAACATATATCTCTCTTGCTTCTCCCCTATGAGAATCCGTAGTTACGAACAACAATGGTGTGATGTAGTGTACATGTGCTTTACCTTTTTCCTCCTCCCTGCTATTTCTACCCCTTAGTTGAGGAATCCTCCAAACTATTATATAAGCTTTTATCTCCCCCTTAAAGAAGGAATGCATGCTGTTGTCTAAAGGAGTTCTCATATTTTACTTGGTTGGAAAAGAAATGACAAGTCATAGTCTGATCAACCATGTCCCTTTAAATGCTGCAAGTATGACTTCACTGTTGATCATTATGTTCACCAATCTTCCCAACTCCTTATACCTCCCACTGTGAGATAACCAATTGTTACCAATTGTTAGCTCCCAAATTGTTAGGTCCCGAAGTATTCTAATCCAATCTGTAAATGTTAGGTCCCTAAGAGTTAGGTTCCAATCATAAATAGATTTGAGACCCGAAGTATCAAGAACCATGTTTAGGGATAGGGAATGGGATATGGTATTTCTCTTTCATCCTCACCCTGAGTGTGTATTCTGTTTCGTGTACCTCACAAGTGTTTCACTCTTTTTTCCACTCGTGTTTACACTCATTCTCAAAAGTGTATCACTCATCTCATAGCTCCAAAATCCAGCTGTACCTGCAAGGAAAATAACCTTAGCCATCCTGAGGGAGGTCACATATGGTGTAATGGGAGTTCACAAATCCCCATCCTTGTTAGACTCGTCAGATCAATCTGAGTGATAATCTACAAGTTACTAGTTTCCCTTTTAGGGTTCCATATTTGAACTCTAGGAAGGTAAACAATGATCCGAAGAATTTAGCATAAAGATCAAAGTTCCCTTCTAATGTCTGTGAAGACATTTCCTTGTGACTCATCAGGTAATATCTAAATTATTGTCAACAAGTTGCGATCTGCACCTATGACATATCCACTATCCGCAGATGCATCCAGGGCATTTAAGCCTGGGGAGGTAAACACTGACCACTGACATATGGCTATTGGATCAGTATCCTCTCCTAACACCTGTAAAGGTAATTGGTCCATTAGAGAACCTTGAACAATCGAATCTGACCTTAAAATGATCGAAACTCTTGTTTCCGTCAATTCTTTCTTTATGTGTGTAACCTATCCTTGTGCATCAAGAATTGTTTATGTTTGAGGTGGTGACACTGTAACACCCCCAGATCCGGGGTCGGGGATCCGGGTTGTCACGGTCTTTCTTTCCACAATATCACTTCACTTAATTAATAATAATTAACCTCATACTGTGACCCCACACTAACACACACCACAACCCGTTATAGTCTCAGAGATGAAATTGAAATAAGTACAAGTCTTTGAATCCACAATTTAAAATTATTACAACCCAAAATGATTACTTGATAATTTACAGTTAATTGCCATTATCTGCCACAAGTTATAATTATACATAATTTGTTTCTCAAAAGTAGATGGTCTAAACTACAATGGATCTACCTCTGCAGCTATAGCAGCTACAAAATCAGCGGGAAGACGCGGGACGCTTCCCACGCGCTTGCGCTGGGTCTGCTGGAGTCTGGCCATCTCTCCTAACTGTTGTTGTGTGATGAAGAAATAAAGCAAGAGTGAGCCTTACAGCTCGCAAGATAATATGTATAGTGATAACAATAATATAAGTATCTAAATGGATACTTACTAGAATCTTTATCGTGCGTAAGATAATTACTTACTAGATATAAGTAAAAACAAGAAATGAAGTTACCAAATACTTCACTACACTTATATCATCTATAAAGCTACTTGAACTGCCACCGTTCAAAGTATTATAAGTTTTAAGAAAAACATCCCATAGATGAGACCACAAGTTAAGACTTGAATAGATTCAATCTTTGAAATATTATTGAATGAAAAAGTTATGAGATACTTTATTTAGTCCCGATATATATATATATCCACATATATATATATCCCGAAAACATTTCCTGGAACCTCTGTTATGTGAAGTATGAACAGAGTTCGAAACATCCAATGAATTTTGGAAAGGAAAAGAATTTTGGCATAAACCCGATATCTCGCTGATCAGGCAAAGATACCAATAAGTAACCTTTTCTACTAGTAGATGGACGAATTCCCCACTGGTCATCACCCTGGTCATAATTAAGACCTATGCTGGACTGCCACTCAGCCACCTATGCATTTGATGGACTCCCACTGAGCCACTTACACAATAATAGACCGTACCTCGGCCTGTCGCTTATGCCGACTCAATGAGAGGGGCTTACTTCCCGAACGTTGGGCAAGTAATCAATTCATTTACCAAATCTGCAACCTTGTTGCGAATATAAAATACACCACAGAGCCGGATTTCCCAGGTTTTGAGCGGGTATTTAAATCCCCTTTAAAAAGGAAGATCTTAAATATAAAAATGAGTTTTGGGATCCGCTCTGACTTTTAAAAATCATTTTGAAGACTCGAAAACTCTTTAAAGAGTGTTTGGAGTAAGGCTGATTTAATGAAGTAAATCAGTCCCCAGAATATTAGAAAATATCTGAATATTATTAATTAAATAATATTCCCATAAAGAATAATCTTTATAAAAAATAATTGAAGTAGAAGTATTAAAATTTATACTTGAAACGAGTATTAAATAACCCAAGATATACTTATATAAAAGTATTATCTTTATTTGAATAATCGAAAATAAGTTTGATTATTGACACCTTATTCTTTAATAAAATAAAGAATATATTTCAGCAAATAATCGGAGTCATAGATCCTCAAATGAATATTCAAATAATATTCAATAAATAAAATAAGCTGAGTCATAATACCTCGAATGAATATTATAAATAATATTCATTAAATAAAATAAAGGAATCATACATCCTCAAATGAATATCCAAGTAATAATCAATAATAATATAAACTGAGTCATAAGCCCTCGAATGAATATTCAAATAATATTCAAATAATAAAATAAACTGAGTCATAAGCCCTCGAATGAATACTCAAATTAATATTCAATTAAGTAAAATAAAGGTATCGAATAAACCTTATTCGATCCATAGTTTTAAAAACTATATCCATATATATATAAATATATATATATATATAATATACTCGGGAACATCGACTCCCGGTTTAGAAATATGTTCACCTTTTATCCCCTATACTAAGGGTATACGCAACTACTTGCTTATTTCTAGCATAGGTATTATGCAACTATAAGCATTGAAATCAACAGATAGATAACCAGATTACGAAACAGATATGCATATATACCATATCAGCATGCTCCAATATATCGCAAAATTTGCTAATAACAATCATGCACTATCACAAGATAATGCATATACATATATTTACATCACAACAACAGTATATCGGATAGAATACTTGCCTGAGCGACTTGGGGGTGAGAAAGGCTCGGGACGAGTCTGATAACCTATAAACAACAAGTAAGTTGGAATTAAACCAAAATCACTTGTAAATCTATGCTTTAACTAACTTAGACTCTAATGCTAGTTTTGCGCTCACCGATTCGCTTAAGTCACTCGGGTACCCTCGGCTCCACCATTTTTAATAACTTAACCTTTACGAGTTTTAAAGCGATTCCTTCGCGAATGACTTACCAACTGCCTAACACACTTACCATAAATGTTTCACACATTAATTAACCCTTTTTGGTCTTTAACCTATGTTTCAAAGTAAGGCGAGGGAAAAAGTTTCGTTCGCGAAACGCCGTTACTTGAAACGGTCGTTTCTCCTAAACCGTGCATCGGAATCGAACGAACTACATATCAAAACGAAGCTCGTAACATGAGCTATCTAAACATGGCAGTGGTCACAATTTAGCAGGGGGTTCTCGGGTCCTAATGCTATGCACAAAAACAGTCCAAAGAAAATCGGACGTTACGACGGCTATGTTTACGTGATTTCCAAATTTCAACCCATTCACAAACAACCCAAATCAACCTCAAATCCAACATACAACCATCCTCCATCCTTATCACATCATAACAACCCCAACCAATTCAATTTAACCATTCATACTTATGCTTAAACTTTACTTTAATCATTCTTAAGTTTCTTTAAATCAAAACCACAAAATTACCATTTCATTTCACTACCATTCCAAATCTCAAACTCTAATCATAACAACAACTACAATAACATCCTACTCATCAAAATCACCTTATAATATATATGAACCTAGGGTTTGAAAATGGTATACCTTCCTTGAAGTGGTGGGTTGAGCTAGGAAGCCTTAAGAAGCTTGGAGAAGCCTTAGGAAAGCTTGGATCTTTAAGAAAAACAAGAAAAAGTTCAAGTTAAAAACTTGAAAACACTATTCATTGTCTTCTTCATTGATTAAATGAAGAAGTTAGAGAAAGAATTAAAGGCTTAAACTCATGATATAGCCATAACTAAGCATAAGGATGATTAGGGAATTTTCTTACCAATTAAGGATGCTTGGATCTTGATTTTTGAAAATTTAAGCTTTGAAAAATGCAAAAAGCCGAGAGCTAAAATGAAGAACAATGCCTTGGATGATTTTTTGATTTTTGATGAAATGATTTGCTAGCTTGGTTGGCTTGGTTTTGTTTTTGATTTAGCAAATTACTACCTTGCCCTTGAATTTGTGTGGTCCTTAATCAACCACACCTCCCTTCTTCCCATGTCATGCTTACCTCATCCTCATGATGTCATCCTTCCTTCCTTGTCTTCTTTCTATTGGTTGGATGACATCACTCTCATTAATCCCTTTGATTAGCTTCCTAATCGTTTGCCTAATGACCGCTGATCTGTTGTACGGTTCGCTTAACTTTCGTTCTCGTTTATCGTTTGAAGGATCATACCCGGGATCTTATTACTTAGGTTCCCTTAACCTTTCTCAATACATTATATTCCTTTTTATGATCCTCTATTATAATCCTTTAATTTAAATCCTTTTTATTCTGTTACCTTATACTCAATTCTCTCCGTATCTTGTGGATTTCCGGGAAAAACCAAAGTGTTCGGAATTGGGTTCTGACGATATTTACATACACTTATATACTTCATAGAGTTCGAATAAAATCCCAGAATATCCATAACAGAACCCCTACATAGTGTGGCGTGAAAAGTTTTCTCATTCAGCTAAAACACTATTCACAAGGGTTACAAAAAGTTGAAAATTTTTGGGGTTATTACAGTCTCCCCTCCTTAAAAGGATTCCGTCCCGGAATCAAACAGAAAACAATTGGGGGTACTTTTCTAGCATTGCGCTCTCTAGTTCCCAAGTCGATTCTTCCACATTATGATTCTGCCATAGTACTCTGACTAGCTTGATCACTTTGTTCCGAAGCACCTGCTCCTTCTTATCCATAATCCTTACTGGCTTCTCCACGTAAGTTAGATCTGGCTGCATATCCACCTGCTCGTACTCCACTATGTGCCTGGCATCCCGATGATACCTCCTTAGCATTGACACATGGAACACATTATGAACTTGTTGCAAATTAGGGGTAGGGCTAGCTCGTAAGCTAACTTTCCAATCCGTCTTAATATCTCAAAAGGTCCAATGTATCTTGGGCTTAGTTTTCCTTTCTTTCCGAACCTCATTAATCCCTTCCAAGGGGATACTTTCAACAGTACTAAGTCCCCTACTTCATATTCCTTGTCCTTTCGGGCTAGGTCTGCATATTTCTTCTGTCTGTCTTGGGCTGCTACAAGTCGCCCTCTGATAAGATCCACTATATCTTTGGTCCTTTGGACCACTTCGGGTCCGAGCATCTTCCGCTCTCCTACTTCATCCCAGTATAAGGGAGATCGACACCTTCTTCCGTACAAGGCCTCATAAGGCGGCATCCCGATGCTAGCATGAAAGCTATTGTTATAAGAAAACTCGATCAACGGCAGGTGATCATCCCAACTTCCTTTAAGGTCTATTGCACAGACTCTCAACATATCCTCTAGTGTCTGGATGGTCCTTTCACTCTGTCCATCCGTCTGGGATGGTACGCGGTACTCATATTTAACTTGGTCCCCGCACATTCCTGAAAGCTCCTCCAAAATCTGGAGTTGAACCTTGGGTCTCGGTCTGAGACAATGGACGCTGGGACTCCATGTCGCGTTACTATTTCCTTAAGGTAAATGTCCACCAGTCTATCGACTGTGTATCTCTCATTGATAGGAATGAAATGAGCTGACTTTGTCAATCGGTCTATAATTACCCAAATGGCGTCGTGATTGGCTTTCGTCCTTGGCAAGCCTACAACAAAATCCATCGCTATCTGTTCCCATTTCCATTCGGGAATCTCCAGGGGTCGCAAAAGTCCACTGGGTCTCTGGTGCTCTGCCTTTACTCTTTGGCAAGTCAAACACTTGTTTACCCATTCTGCTACGTCCCTCTTCATGTTGGGCCACCAGTAATATTCCTTCAAATCCCTATACATCTTGGTACTTCCCGGGTGAATGGAATACCTTGAACTATGGCTTTCATCCAAAATCTCATCTTTAAGTTCTTGAACATTCGGAACCCAAATTCGGTAGGAGTACCTCAATATCCCTTTATCATCTTTCTCAGTATGGATCTCTTCTCCAGTCATTGACTCTCTGTCTTCATTCATTGTTTCTCTTGGCACAATCTGATCTTTTCCAATAATTCTGGCTGCATTGAGATCTCAAAAAGCTTTTCAGTTCCGGTTCCGGTTACCTTTACCTCTATTTCCATTTTCTCAAAATCCCTTATCAACTCTTCCGAGGTCGTTATCATTCTGAGTCTTTCTTTTCTACTAAGGGCATCAGCCACCACATTGGCTTTCCCTGGATGATAGAGAATCTCACAATCATAGTCCTTGATTAGTTCTAACCATCTCCTCTGGCGCATGTTGAGCTCTTTCTGCGTAAATATGTACTTGAGGCTCTTATGGTCTGTGAAAATCTCGCACTTCTCTCCATACAAGTAGTGCCTCCAAATTTTTAAAACAAATACTATTGCTGCGAGCTCAAGGTCATGAGTAGGATATCTAACCTCGTATTCCTTCAGTTGTCTCGACGCATACGCAATGACTTTACCGTGCTGCATAAGCACACATCCTAATCCTTTGTGCGATGCGTCACTATATATCACAAAATCTCCTTTTCCATCCGGCAATGCCAATACCGGAGCCGTTATCAACCTTTTCTTTAACTCCTGAAAACTGTTCTCGCATTTCTCCGTCCATTCAAACTTCTCTGTCTTACGAGTAAGTCGTGTCAAAGGGGCTGCGATCTTCGCAAAGTCCTGCACAAATCTACGATAGTAGCCGGCCAATCCTATGAAACTCCTTACCTCTGTGGGTGTGGTTGGCCTTTCCCAATTTGAGACCGCCTCTATCTTGGAGGGGTCGACCAATACTCCTTCTTTATTGATCACATGTCCTAAAAACTGTACTTCATTCCGCCAGAATTCACACTTCGAGAATTTGGCATATAACTGCTCCTCTCTGAGTATTCCTAGAGCTATCCTCAAATGCTCTGCATGTTCTGCCTCAGTCCTTGAGTAGATCAAAATATCATCGATAAAAACTATCACACACTTGTCCAAGTACTTCTTAAATACTCTATTCATTAAATCCATGAAAGCCGCTGGGGCGTTGGTTAATCCAAAGGACATTACCAAGAACTCATAATGCCCATACCTGGTACGGAACGCTGTCTTGGAAATATCTTCGGGTTTAATCTTTAGTTGGTGATATCCAGTTCTCAGGTCGATCTTGGAAAAATAAACAGCATCCTTTAGCTGGTCGAACAGATCGTCTATTCTAGGTAATGGGTACCCGGTTCTTTATGGTTAGCTTGTTCAACTCTCGATAGTCTATGCACAACCTCATGCTCCCATCTTTCTTCTTAACAAATAAAACTGGTGCTCCCCACGGGGACACACTGGGTCTTATCATACCCTTATCCAAGAGTTCCTGCAATTGGATAGCTAATTCCTTCATTTCTAACGGGGCTAACCGGTAAGGTGCTTTTGAAACTGGCGCCGTCCCTGGGGCCAACTCAATAGCAAATTCAATCACTCTATCGGGTGGTAATCCCGGAAGGTCTTAGGGGAATACATCCTCAAATTCGTTGACTACTGGAATATCTTGTAAGTTGGGCACCTCCTTCTGCGTGTCCACCACATAGGCTAGGTAGGCCTCACTTCCTTTTCGTAGCATCCTTTTGGCCTGGGCCATAGTCAAAAATTTCTGCGTCTGCCTCTTTCCTCTAAATATAACTTCTTTCTTCCCGGGGATATTTAACTTAACTTTCTTCCCTTTACAGTCTATCTGAGCATCGTTGCTAGATAGCCAGTCCATTCCCAAAATCACATCAAACTCCCTAATTTAAAAGGAATCAGATCAACACTGAAAGATTGCTCCCCTATGCCTATCTCACAGGCGGGGTGAATCTGGTTAACAGGAATAATTTCATGATTGGCTATTTCTACTTGTAAGGGTTCTATCAAGGGTTTAGCCTTAAGTCTTAACTTACGCGCAAAGTCCTTTGATATAAAAGATTTAGTTGCTCCCGAATCAAATAAAACATTTGCACTGACTGAATTTAGAGAAAGGGTACCTGCTATCACATCTGAATCTTTCATAGCATCCTGGACTGTCATGTTGAAAGTCCTCGCAGTAGGTGGCTTATTAGAAGCAGCCCTGCTTGCTCCCGAAGCTGCTGGTTTGTTCATTGGGCAATCCTTCTTCCAATGACCCTGGCGTCCACACTGATGACAATTGGTGGTTGGAACAACGGCAGGGGTTGATGATGGGCACCTAGTTGAATAGTGGCCCTCCCGACCGCACTTAAAACAGGTTACTGGCCTTCCTTTACACTCCCCAGTGTGGTTCCTTCCACATCTGTTACAGGCTGGCAATGGGGGTCGAGACTGGTTGGAATAGGACATTCTTGACTTCTGGCCGCCCTGGCTCACACTCACACTCATTGGCCGCTTAAACCCAGTGTTCCTTCCTGGCAGGGACACTGCTCCTCGATTAAACCTAGTTGGGAAGCTCCTTCCTGCGGAACCTCCACCCATGCTCATACTTTTCCTCTTTATTCCTTTCTTCTCTCTTTCCTTCTGCATCTGTTCACTTCCAACTTCTACAATCGTTGCCTTTTGCACCAGAGTGGCATAGTCCGTAAGCTCAAGGATTGCCACCCTATTCTGAATCCACGGTTTCAGTCCCTGCTGAAACCTCCTAGCTTTCTTTTCCTCGGTGCTCACAAACTCCGGCACAAACCTTGATAACTCAGTAAATTTCGCTTCGTACTCTGCTACAGACAAATCATTCTGCTTTAGCTCCAAGAACTTGAGCTCCATCTGGTTTTCCATAAACCTCGGGAAATACTTCCCCAGAAACAACTGACTAAATCTCTCCCAGGTTATAATAGCACCTGTCTCCATGTTTTTTCTTGGCCTCCCACCAGTAGTTAGCTTCTCCTTTCAGAAGGTAGGTAGCAAATACAGTCTTCTGTGCCTCCTCGGTACTCAAAATCTCAAAAGATTTCTCCATTTCCTTTAACCATGCCCTTGCCTCAACTGGGTCGGCTGATCCGTGGAACTCAGGGGGCTTAAGGGACTTAAAAGCCCTGAAAGAGTTTGCCACAGCATTGTTACTTCCTTGAGGGGGTGGGTTGGGTTGACGTTCCAAATTCTGTCTTAGGAGTTGCATAACTGGCCCATGGGATCCATGCCTGGGTTTGGTACTGGGTTGCTCAACCTCGGTTTCTCCTTCTTCAGCCTCTATCTCGAATCCCTCAACATCATACGTTTCCTCTTCCTCTTCATACAGGGAGTCATCCTGTTCCACATAATCCTCATCTTCCTCTTCACTGTGTTCTTGGTTTCTATTGTCCTGATTATGGCTTCCCTGGTCCTCAGACCCAGGGTTCGCCCTAGTTCCAATCTTCTTGGCGGCATGATTCTGATAATAATAAAAACAATTATTGGGAAAAATTCAACGTTAGGTCACAATCATATACAACATTGTGCCTTGCACAGCTCTATAATGGGGAGAACGTATATCGCAATTCTATTATTTAAGAAAGTTCTAATACGAAGTGCAGTAATAATAATAATAAAAACAGTGATCCCGTCACTATGGAACTGAACTGAAAGGAAACAAATATATACATAATGCGAGAATACATAGTTTGATCTGGTCAAAAGTACAACAATGCTACAGTCATCTATCCCAAAAGTGATACACAAGAGTCTATCTGTCTAGTCAGAAAAAGGGGATGCTATATACAAGTCAACTATCCCGGAAAATTGGCTCTTACTAAGGCCTCGGCTAACTAGACAACTAGACTATTCCATCATCAATCCTGAATCACACACCGGAACGGGTCAGCTCCCAAACCCTTTCCATCGCACGACGGAAGATATAGTCGGCCTGCCGCCTGGAGATCCTACCATGCCTGTCCCCCTGGAGAGATCTGAGTCTCGCTCGGGACGTGAGCTCTATCCCCGTAAGCTCCCTCCTCAAGGATCGGGGTATAGAAGCCCTGGTCTCATAAGCTCGGGTACGCCTACCCGCCCTCTCTGCATCCAACTCCCTCCTGGCCTCATCCAGTCGGGCCTCGGCAACAGCCACTCGGGTCCTCAAAACATCCTGAACATATCCATGAGCTAACGAAGACTGCCTCTGGGCAGGGTCAAGAGGTGGTGAATCCGGAGCCGCTGAGGGTGCCTCCTCGGTCTGCCTAGGCTCGGAAGTATGGGTCTCTGAGCTGTCATCATCAGGAATCCAAGATAGTGGTGGAGGGGTAGGGGCTCTGACCACCGGAAGTGTGGGTAAAGGGATACCATCATACACTACCATAGGTCCAACACTCCTCAGCTACTGGGACCTCATCCGGGTCCTCCTCATCTGAAATAGCAATGACCTCCGTCTCTGACTCCTCTGAGGGGTCCTCCTCATCCTCCTCCATCTCAGGCTCCTCCTGATCCTCAACATCTAGCAGTGCCTCATCATGCTCACGCTCGTACATCTCAGGGTCCTCCATCTCAGGCGCCTACACATTAAACGAGCTAAGTTACTATCATGATACTTATAAGGGTTCCCGTAAGGGTTTTAGCTGTCAGTACTACTTTAAGTAGTCCGACCATGAACTTGGCAAGAGTTCTTATTATCTTTGTGAGTTTATTATTTTATCGTCGCATCATCTCTGAGGTTTATAACGCTTAGCTCTGATACCATTTCTGTAACACCCCCAGATCCGGGGTCGGGGATCCGGGTTGTCACGGTCTTTCTTTCCACAATATCACTTCACTTAATTAATAATAAATAACCTCATACTGTGACCCCACACTAACACACACCACAACCCGTTATAGTCTCAGAGATGAAATTGAAATAAGTACAAGTCTTTGAATCCACAATTTAAAATTATTACAACCCAAAATGATTACTTGATAATTTACAGTTAATTGCCATTATCTGCCACAAGTTATAATTATACATAATTTGATTCTCAAAAGTAGATGGTCTAAACTACAATGGATCTACCTCTGCAGCTATAGCAGCTACAACATCAGCGGGAAGACGCGGGACGCTTCCCACGCGCTTGCGCTGGGTCTGCTGGAGTCTGGCCATCTCTCCTAACTGTTGTTGTGTGATGAAGAAATAAAGCAAGAGTGAGCCTTACAGCTCGCAAGATAATATGTATAGTGATAACAATAATATAAGTATCTAAATGGATACTTATAGCATCTCTATCATATGCAAGATAATTACTTACTAGATATAAGTAAAAACAAGGAATGAAGTTACCAATACTTCACCACACTTATATCATATAAAGTTACTTGAACTGCCACCGTTCAAAGTATTATAAGTTTTAAGAAAAACATCCCATAGATGAGACCACAAGTTAAGACTTGAATAGATTCAATCTTTGAAATATTATTGAATGAAAAAGTTATGAGATACTTTATTTAGTCCCGATATATATATATCCACATATATATATATCCCGAAAACATTTCCTGGAACCTCTGTTATGTGAAGTATGAACAGAGTTCGAAACATCCAATGAATTTTGGAAAGGAAAAGAATTTTGGCATAAACCCGATATCTGCTGATCAGGCAAAGATACCAATAAGTAACCTTTTCTACTAGTAGATGGATGAATTCCCACGGTCATCACCCTGGCCGCATTAGGACCTGCTGGACTGCCCGGCCCCTCACGCGTTGATGGACTGCCACAGCCACTTACACAATAATAGACCGTACCCCGGCCTGTCGCTTATGCCGACTCAATGAGATGGGCTTACTTCCCGAACGTTGGGCAAGTAATCAATTCATTTACCAAATCTGCAACCTTGTTGCGAATATAAAATACACCACAGAGCCGGATTCCCCAGGTTTTGAGCGAGTATTTAAATCCCCTTAAAAAGGAAGATCTTAAATATAAAAATGAGTTTTGGGATCCGCTCTGACTTTTAAAAATCATTTTGAAGACTCGAAAACACTTTAAAGAGTGTTTGGAGTAAGGCTGATTTAATGAAGTAAATCAGTCCCCAGAATATTAGAAAATCTGAATATTATTAATTAAATAATATTCCCATAAAGAATAATCTTTATAAAAATAATTGAAGTAGAAGTATTAAAATTTATACTTGAAACGAGTATTAAATAACCAAAGATATACTTATATGAAAGTATTATCTTTATTTGAATAATCGAAAATAAGTTTGATTATTACACCTTATTCTTTAATAAAATAAAGAATATATTCAGCAAATAATCGGAGTCATAGATCCTCAAATGAATATTCAAATAATATTCAATAAATAAATAAGCTGAGTCATAATACCTCGAATGAATATTATAAATAATATTCATTAAATAAAATAAAGGAGTCATAATCCTCAAATGAATATCAATAATATCAAAATAATATAAAGAGTCATAAGCCCTCGAATGAATATTCAAAATATTCAATAATAAAATAAAGAGTCATAAGCCCTCGAATGAATATTCAAATAATATTCAATAATAAAATAAAGGTTATCGAATAAACCTTATTCGATTCATAGTTTTAAAAACTATACCATATATATATAAATATATATATATATATATATAATATACTCGGGAACATCGACTCCCGGTTTAGAAATATGTTCACCTTTTATCCCCTATACTAAGGGTATACGCAACTACTTGCTTATTTCTAGCATAGGTATTATGCAACTATAAGCATTGAAATCAACAGATAGATAACCAGATTACGAAACAGATGCATATATACCATATCAGCATGCTCCAATATATCGCAAAATTTGCTAAAACAATCATGCACTATCACAAGATAATGCATATACATATATTACATCACAACAACAGTATCGGATAGAATACTTGCCTGAGCGACTTGGGGGTGAGAAAGGCTCGGGACGAGTCTGATAACCTATAAACAACAAGTAAGTTGGAATTAAACCAAATCACTTGTAAATCTATGCTTTAACTAACTTAGACTCTAATGCTAGTTTTGCGCTCACCGATTCGCTTAAGTCACTCGGGTACCCTCGGCTCCACCATTTTAATAACTTAACCTTTACGAGTTTTAAAGCGATTCCTTCGCGAATGACTTACCAACTGCCTAACACATTACCATAAATGTTTCATACATTAATTAACCCTTTTTGGTCTTTAACCTATGTTCAAAGTAAGGCGAGGGAAAAAGTTTCGTTCGCGAAACGCCGTACTTGAAACGGTCGTTTCTCCTAAACCGTGCATCGGAATCGAACGAACTACATATCAAAACGAAGCTCGTAACATGAGCTATCTAAACATGGCAGTGGTCACAATTTAGCAGGGGGTTCTCGGGTCCTAATGCTATGCACAAAAACAGTCCAAAGAAACGGACGTTACGACGGCTATGTTTACGTGATTTCCAAATTTCAACCCATTCACAAACAACCAAATCAACCTCAAATCCAACATACACCATCCTCCATCCTTATCACATAACAACCCCAACCAATTCAATTTAACCATTCATACTTATGCTTAAACTTTACTTAATCATTCTTAAGTTTCTTTAAATCAAAACCACAAAATTACCATTTCATTTCACTACCATTCCAAATCTCAAACTCTA